>NC_049981.1:33356121-33357484 GCF_000003815.2 Branchiostoma floridae
TCTCTAGTGTTCTGTTCGAATCCGTGTCCTGTCCAAGTCCAGTTTAAACTTGCCGGGTAACTATCTGTGGTTCTAGCGTCGTGTCTTCGGAGGGAGGGGGCAATCGTTCTTCCAGTGCCCCCTCACCCCACAGTTGAAGCACTTTTCTCCGTTGGGGCGGCGCGGGGTGGACGCAGGGGGCTGGCGTGAAGGTGGCCCCCATCCCTCGGCACCGGAGCCCCGGCTCCACGGGCGGTGGGACTGGGGTGAGCCCTGTGGCGGTCCCCAGGCTGCCGGTGGTCCCCAAGCCGTTGGCGGTCCCCAGGTTGCCGGCGGGGCCCGGTAGTTCTGCCTGTAGGATGCCTGGGATCCACGGTTGTCTAGGTTGGCCTCTGCTTTCCTGGCTTCCGCCATGAAGCGGCGCTCCGCCGGGGTCATCAACAGGCCGAGGACCTCCTCCCCGACCCCCTCCTTCCCGGAGAGCCTAAGGCAGAAGTCTGTTATGCGCTCAAGACGTCTCACTACCCCCTTCTTGGCCCGGGTCCGGGTAGCTTCCTCTACCAGGCGCATCATCGCTTTTTGGAGCTTGTAGGGGTATCGGTGAATGAGGGGGTCTCTACAGATCTCCTTCACCTTCTCCACTTCTCGATGGAGCGAGCCCTCCTGGGGAGAAAATTGGACAAAACCAAAAACGTCAGGATTTCAGTCATCCGAACTTCCGTTCGCTGTCGCACATCATATATGGGTCTGGTGGTTCTGGGTGACACGTGTTATCAACCAGGGACGGTAGGGAGTCTTTGTCGGCATAGGCCGCGACCCGGTGGAACGTTGTGATCAATTAGCGGGTGATGGGAACGGACGCATCATGCTGTGAAAATATGTTGTTGACAATCGCGGCTCTGTCTTACTAGATATGGGTGCCATTAGGAGCCTGGAGGGATAACTCCGGTCCCACGGTTAGAAAATGAGAGACACCTGGCTGGGGCAAATCTCGGAAATTTGAAAAAAAATAAGAGAAAACACTAGTTCTCTCAACTCTCTTTCAACCTGTACTTAGAAATCTGCACAAGCCAATCGAGAGGTGAGGGGAACCAACTAGGGGTAGGCTAAATTCCGGAAAGGGAATTTTTTGTTGGATCGGGGAAAAACAATCCCTTCGGTTTCGTGCTCTTGAGGAGGGATACAATATTTAAATCGCATTAAGCTAGGAGATAGGCTGATGCTTTTGGACACCAGGGAAAAAACTAATCTTCGTTCATGTTGCTTGTGTCAAATTGTCAGGTCTGTCCCGACACGTACGGGAGAAAAACTCATGTTATTTCTTCTTACAGGAGCAAGTGCCATGTAGAAAACTTTAGTCTAGTCTGACAAAGAAAAACCGACG
>NC_049981.1:33360350-33361384 GCF_000003815.2 Branchiostoma floridae
TACAAAATAGAAAGGCCTATAAAAGCGACTAAATAAAGACGTAAAAACAACCGGAGCCTAACCTCTGCTTGGAGAGTACACCAGGATGGCTATTCCCTGTGTTTACAGAATAAACTGAATACTGCACTGTACAGAATTAAATTTCTTCTTTACTTTGTCACAATAACTTGATGATGTCAAATGTATTTTAGACATGTGCAGACACACTAACTATATTTTGTAATTGATGGAGTCTCACAGAGTCTGGAAAAAAACTTAAAGATAAGCAGATGTAATCAAACATTGACTCTTGCATGGATTCTAAACACATGATGGAGAAAATGGGTGAGGGGAGAGAATGAAGATTTCCTTTGTACAGTTGTCCCATATAAATAGTGTAGTGGTAGTATACAGTTTTGGGAAACTGGATTCTATCTGTGGGAAGCCTTTGTCCTGTTTTTATCCACTCCTTTCAGCTACGGCCACGTGGCGCGTTGGTACACCCGATCCCTCGATCTCGGAAGTTAAGCAACGAGCGGTCCGGACAGTACTTGGATGGGCCCAGTCCCCACCCAAGGACGTCCGGATTGCTGTAGCCTCACGAAGTTTTCCACGAAATCGTCTTCCGGGAGGGACGTAAAACGGGGGTCCCGTGCTCGAGGAGGTGCCTCGAACACGTTAAACAGCATCATTACTCATACTTGGGGTACCTACTGGCTGGCAAAATACACCAGATGATTATCATTATTATTATTATTATTATTATGATCAGCTTCTATACAAACTTAGACTTCGGAGGGCAGAAGCTAAAACAGATCTCCAAGCAGATCTTGGGGTGAAAGATTGTAATGTTTTGAGCAGCCCAGCTCTTCACCCCAAATTGGGGTATACTGGTAGTGGATGTCAGAGAAACCTGTCTGGTCAGAAATTTTTTTTACCAACATTCTGCAGATTAGATCTTGAATACATAGCAATGATATCTGATACACCATGTCCAGTATGTCAAAGCTGGCTCTGCCTTGGAAGTGTATCAGGTGTGCTGGTCCAATAAACAA
>NC_049981.1:33362587-33364625 GCF_000003815.2 Branchiostoma floridae
CCTAGGATAGTTTTCGGTTCACACAAAGCCACTGCGACTCTCATGGTGCAGCGCACCACAGCACACTGCAGCGCACAGCCGTGAACCGTGGTGGCCAGACGAGTGTGGCGTGGGTTGACTCACGGGTGGGAAAGGTCTCAGGCATTCGCATATGACACATGACGTTCTGCAAAGCGTAAGTGGGCTGCGTACGACATAGGCACATTCAGTGATGGTGAAACCTGCCCAATGTGTGTCGTACGGCCACCCGTGGAGGCAACACGTGTCACGTAATGCCTTTGCGCGTCCCGGGGGCTGTTTCCACGGACAAGTGTCCCTCGCTGCGCATCAAGCTTCCTCGGGCAGAGTGCAGTTTCCACACGATGTGTGGAGTTTCCACACGATGTGTGGGGGTTTCCCCACATGGTGTGGAGACTCCACACATCGTGTGATAGAATTTCTGTTTTTAACTGAGAACATGTTGTAGTTAACTCTGCCATCTTCCTGCTTCCTTCCTTCCTGCAGCAGAAATCAACAGAATCCAAACCTAAAGTAAGTAACATGATGACTTAATGACTTCTTCTCCCAGACTTATAATTATCATGACATATTCTCCTGCGTCTTAACGCACCTCCAAGCAGAGACGGCGCTGGCTTGTTTTGAAAGTTTTAGTCTCTTGTGCTCCATGGTGATCAATTCAGAAATCACACCAACAAGAGGGTATATAATTATAAAGTAAGAAAAACGTAGCCTGGATATCAGACCCCAGCCCGGTAGGTATTTTTGAGATTGGGCTAGGGTCTGGTATCCAGGCTAAGAAAAAGGGTTGTAAAATGAAACAAGCTAGAGCACATATCTGCTTGGAGTTTCTGCACATCCTTCCTTCTGTCAGCAAGCACAGAAGCAGCATGTACTGACAAACTTGTCTATACAACTAGGTAGTTAAACACTCTCCAATGTGCAGAAATGTAACCTTAAACAAGGTAATGATTATTTCTTTTGTACTAACAGGTGGAACTAGGTGTAGTAGGTGCAGATACTGTTCTGTGTAACCTTGAACAATGGTGTGATTATTTTTGTGTGTTAGATGCCTGTCATACTAACAGTGGGTACTGTATCCAACATTGGGTCTCCTTTATGGAGCATCATGTGTCAGATTTAATACTGTACAACTTGTTTGTGATATTTGCTATCATTAAATTTTGAATGTTCAGAACAACAAAATGGCAAATCTATAAAACTATACATTGTGACAGATGTAAATGAATGTTGTAGAGAGGCTTTTGCAAATGAGATGGGAAATTGTGGGGTTTAAGGTTGGAATATAGGTTTTGTTTTGTTTTCTTGTAGCTTTCAAAACAGATTTTAGTTTTGCAGAAATTAAATTGAAAGAATTCCAGATTGCAGATTGTTTTGGTATTTTGATCTGAGTCATTTTATACTATTATCAGTAATGATACTCCCGGTCCATGAATACTAATATTGCCTGTATGTCCCCAGCCTAACTACACAGGAGCCCCAGGGGGGTACCAGGGACAGTACGGCCCCCCTCCCTCCAGCCCGGGGGGCTTCGGACAGCCCCCACCCCCCGGTCCCGGTGGTATGGGCGGTTACCAGGGACAACCGGTGGCACAGCCTCCCCAGCAGCGTCGTCTGGACCCAGACCAGATCCCCAGTCCGGTGAGTTTGTGTGGTGTTCCTGTATGTCAGTAGAGAATGCATCTGGCAGATCAGCTATTTTGTCTGGTGAGATCCCAATCAGAGTCTGTAAGTGTAAGTGTAAATTCGAAGATATTCCTTATACCCCCCTCACATTAGGCGCGATTCGATCGGACAACGAGTCTGCGAGCTCTAAATTACGAGGACCCTGACGGGAAGGGGGAACTCTGCCATTCCTTCGTCAGCATCAGGGTCATGCCTCCTCGTAAATTAGAGCTCGCAGACTCGTCGTCCGATCGAATGGGGCCTAATGTGAGGGGGGTATAAGGCATATCTTCGATCTAACACTTCTTCTTAACGACTCTGATTGGGATCTCAACTGACAAAAAAGCTGATCTGC
>NC_049981.1:33364980-33366913 GCF_000003815.2 Branchiostoma floridae
CATGTTTTTTTTACTACATCTTGATTTTTGTGTGCATTTTTTACACTTTTCTTTCTGGTTTTACCCCTTTTATTTCCCACCACTTCCAGGCCAAGCTGGACCCAGACTTAATCCCTAGCCGTGTGAGTGGTTTATGTTGTAATGGCCGAGCAGCGGGCCATGGCAAGTCAGTTCCTCGGTTTCACTCGGGTTACAAGAGAAAGTTGTCATTAAACTGGACATGAGCAGGTTTCGTATTGAGAAGAAAAGCACATCTTTCGAAGTGCAATTGATTTTCAAAAATGAAGCTTTTACATTGTGTTTCTTTCTGACATTTCTGACGGACGTTAAACCGGATAGCAAGTGTGTGTGTGTTTTCAGCATTAAAAAGCTATTCTTACGAAAAAAATGTTGAAATCTTTTATTAAGATTAAAATAGACAGATCTCAAAGACGGCAGCTAACTTAGTGACTACCCTTCTTATACATGTCTGCCAGTTATACCATTGCAAATAATGTTTTGCTGCCTTTATGATTTTGATTTGATTTTGTTCAATTTTTTTAATTAAAAGAGTTATGAACAAAGGAACTGACTTGATGTTGCCTTACCCCCTTTTTGATGGTTAAGAGAACTAATATTTGCCAGTGCATGGCTGACCCTGCATGCTGAAGTGACCCAGAGGTGCATGTAGATTGGGGCCCTCAGGGTTGTTTTTACATATCTAACCTGCAAACCTACAGAGTACTGCACAATGTGAACCATGGCTGGGGTAGTCTGCTGTCCAGGTCTCAGTATTACTCTTGCTTTCAACTTTCTTAGCTTACATTGTTTTCTAACCATCTGGTCTTTCTGCATCTTTTTCAAAGTTTTCATGGCAATGTATCTTAAATATTGTGAGTGTTTCGGTTCTGAGAGGTCCTTACTTAAACAGGGTTCAAACTGATGTCTTATATCTTTCTTACTTTGGAAACTTTGTAGTCAACATTTAACCTACAAATGTACATACAATTAGAAAAGTGAAAAACTGGAGAAGTTCTGAAATTGTGCCCTTTGTTTTCACACATTTGGTTGTAAAAGGATGAAAAATGTATTTGTACTTTTGGGTTGGTCTCCTGCCTTTGTAACAATTCAATTGTAACCCCTCCAAAAGATGTTGGTAAGGTATCATACCAGTGTTTGTGTAACATTCTATCCCGTCCCCTCCCCACAGATCTAGGGTGGTATCACACCAGTGTTTATGTAACCTTCCATCCCCCCCAAAGATCTAGGGTGGTATCACACCAGTGTTTATGTAACCTTCCATCCCAATGACAACGGGCAGGTATCACACCAGTGTTATGTAACCTTCCATCCTGCCCCCCTCCCACAGATCCAGGTGATCGAGGATGACCGGACCAGCCGCGGGGGTCAGCAGTTCGCTACCAACACCAGAGGACTCATGCCTCCCCTGGTCACTACAGACTTCCTAACCATCGACCAAGGTTAGTTAACTTACATTCACTGTCTACCAAGACTTAAAGCCAAACAATCCACCAAGGTTTGAACCTTTGACCTTGACCTGACGTGTATTGCGTTCAGAACATGACCCTGATTGTCCATCAGAGTTAGTAGGTCAGCCTATGACGTCATGCATATTGCAATAAGAGATTTAACCAATGGGAGAGCAGCTACATGGCCATCAAATATTTGCATTTTTGTATTTTTATTTCTTTTGCTTTGAGAAAGTTTCACAAAAGTAGGCAGGGCCATGGGATCTGTCTATTTGATAGGAAATTTGAAGTGACAAATGTAGCTGAGATATTATTACGTTGTGTGATGTTTCGTTTCTGTTTTGCAGGGAACTGCAACCCGGCGTTCATGCGAGCGAGCATGTATAACATCCCCTGTACAGCAGACATGTATAAACAGTGTAACGTCCCCATGTCACTCGTCATCAAGCCCTTCGCAGAGCTCA
>NC_049981.1:33367013-33373469 GCF_000003815.2 Branchiostoma floridae
TAGGTATTCCTGCTCGCTGTGACCTCGGGCTGTTGTTGTTGTTATTGTTGTTGTTGTTGTTGTAACCATTGTTGTTGTTGTTGTTGTTGTTGTTGTTGTTGTTGCAGGCACAGCTCTGTATAGTTGACCACGGTGCGGCCGGCCCTGTGAGGTGTAACCAGTGCTGTAATGTTTAACTATTGTTGTTGTTGTTGTTGTTGCAGGCACAGCTCTGTGTAGTTGACCACGGTGCGGCCGGCCCTGTGAGGTGTAACCGGTGTAAGGCCTACATGTGCCCCTTTATGCAGTTTGTGGAAGGCGGTCGCAGGTTCATGTGCAGTTTCTGTAGCTGTGTCACAGATGGTGAGTGCGCAGACAAGTTTTTCACATAAAGTTTTTGATTTTCCACAGTAAGAATTTTATCTATATTTTTTTTTACAGTAAGAATCCTCTCTATAGCATTAGTAGTCACCTGTCTATTGTAACCATCTGTGAGTATCTTACTGTTGGAAAGAGTAATGAATTTTGGCGGCAAAGTTGACTTGCAACGAAAGACCTTGGGAAAGTACTCTTGGATGGGTGGAGGGCCCGAGTTTCAGGAGATCCACACCTCAAGCACGTAGAACCCACTACAGTTACGGAAAAAAGTAGGGGCCTTCCCAGTGTGATAAGATCAAATCTTACATCGGACCTCCTGGTGACACTTGGAAAAATAGATAGTCAAAATTCTTCCCTCCTGTCTGTCCCCTAGTGCCCGACACATGTTTAGTTCACCTGAATGGTCACAACAGAGATGTTTGTAGTGTTCAGATACCTGTGAACCAATGTAGGTCTGTATGTAGGTAGTTGTTCCCTCCTACAGCTTACCATACATCATAGCATTGGTCCGCTGTCAGTCAGCAGTCGATCACAAGTCCTACCTAACCCCCTCCTGTCTATGCACAAGCCCCCTGTGCCTGACACATATTTCATCCACTGTAGGGATGTTTGTACAAGTCTATGTTTAGATACATGTGAATCAGTAGTAGCCTGGAATCCAGCCGTGTTGTGCTCTGGTCGCTCTGCTTCCTGCCAACACGTCTGGCCTTCGTTAGGATTGGAACAATCGGCCCTTACGTCACTAATGAGTCGAAAGATAGAAGTAGTGTTCCGTTCGATTACAAACTGTAAACATGATTGTTTGTGTTCGATTTCCACCTTGGTGGTGCTAACAGCCAATCAGAAATCTCGCAGATAAACTCTGCGAATATTCAAATGCCGCTCGTACGAATCCTAACGAAGGCCAGTCGTATTGGCAGGAAGCGTACCTCAGGGGAGCGACCAAAGCACAATACGGTTGGATTCCAGGCTAAATCAGTAGTTGTTCCCTCCCAATAACCCCCTCTTGTCTCTCCCAGTGCCCGACACGTATTTCGCCCACCTGGACCACACGGGGCGGAGGATAGACGTGTACCAGAGGCCGGAGCTCGCCTGTGGGTCGTACGAGTTCGTCGCCACGCTAGATTACTGCAAAGTAAGTACATTAGCCACGTTTTTGGCAACTCCCCATGGGTGGAGCTGATCTCAGAGTCTAGATATACCAGAGTCCTGCAAAGTTGAATTGTAGTGCCCAGCACAAACATTGGACCAAATTTTTGACTGTCCAAACGCCGTCATTGCCAACGAATGAGCAAAAGTCCACTGCTTCAGTGACATCATGTTACGCAGATAGCACATGTGACTCGATGAGCAGTGGATCATAAGTTGCAGAAAGTCTATGGCGCCCCCCGTCTCTGTGAAGTCCAATTTTTAATGAGCAGGAAATGACAGTTCAACTTTGCTTCCGAACGATTTCTACCAACACAGATGGACTCACCAGCTGTGATTCTGCAGTTGGTGAATAATTTCATCCTCTTACTTTTAGACCCCGTTCACATGGGAAAAAAGCAAGTGAGTTAAACGAGGAATCCGATTAAAATGACCAATCCAAAGCCATGTGAACAGAACTAATCCGATTGGATTGCCCATTTTGGATTGGATTGGATTACAATCCACCTCGCGAGGTGGATTCAGCGCGCGCAATCCGATTGCCGCGCAATCCGATTGACCACAATCGCCCATGTGAACACAATTGGATTGGATTCGGGCTTGTTTCATGGTTTTGACGTCATACATACGGGTACAGTGGACATTAGACATACAACCATACCAACAACATGGCAAAAAAGTATGATACACGGATTAGAAAAGAAGTTTATGGGCAAATTTGCTTGCAAAAATCATCTTACCGCTATGGTTAACAACCGGACGCCGCAAGATTCGCCGGAACATGTGCACCGGTTCTTTCCGAAAATCGGCAGTGCGGCAGAAGACCGACTGCTTCATTTTGGCAATATTGCCCATGAAAATAGCATGTGTGGTTTCGTTTCTCTTCTGTTGTTGGAGTCAATGTCCCAACACCACGAAAAAGGCAAATATTCTACGAGAAAAACAGTCGGAAGCGTGTCTAAACAGAATTTACGAGCTTGGGTCACTTCACTGCATGTAAGCATGGGCGAGCAGTTTTTTAAAACGAAACACAGACTTTTATTTCAGATAAATACGTGATGAAGTCAAATGTTTTGGTAGCAGTTTCTCCTATTCTGGCAACTTCTGCAACAGATACATTTTATATAGTTAAATGTAGAGTATAATTACACCGCGTGTAACATTTCCTCCTCCAGTTTAATAGACTATCCCAATGACCCCGTATGACCTAGAAGCCGCCACTTTCGTCACTGGTGTGTGTTGCGGACCATCGGCGTCAAAATCTGACCAAAGCCGGCCGATTTCTCAACAATTATAATCAATATCGACGTCGCTACATCCTTCAACATTATGAGGTAGTCTGACAACATTTTGGAAAAACTACGCGTGCCCGCGGTGGTCGTTGGAAACACGACGCATGCAGCGGTGAAGAGTTTAATCCGATTGTATGGTCGCGGTCTCAAGTTTGAGTTTAATCCGATTGTATAAAAGTCATGTGAACACATTTTTTTTAATCCGATAGAAAATTTCAATCGGATTCCTTTTTTAACTCACTTGCAATTTTCTCATGTGAACAGGGTCTTAGTGCGTTATGAGATGCTAGAGTTCTCCCATAGCAGCACTTTGAATTGCACAGCGTTGACTTTAAGCAAGTTCTGGGTGTAAGGTGGTGTGGATTATCTAACTGGGTGGCATGTACTAATACAGACACAATACCTTTTGGACTGTTATGGTCTTGAATTCATTTGTTTCATGGAACCAAGGCATGTGAGTAGTGCTTCAAACTCAAAGACTTAGTATTTTTGTGGGGGATTTTTGTTTTGTTTTAGCATTTGCAGTAAAATGTTTAATTCACCAAAGAGTGCTTGTTTCATTAGGACATTTGTGCGGAAAATTTCTTTTTTGTTTGTTTGATTGCAGACTTTTTTGTGCTGTGACAGGCCAAATGATTTTGCATTGGTCCATGTTACAGTGATGAGAGCCAAGGATTTATTTTTTTCTTTTCTTTGTTTGATGAAATTTTGTTTGTTGCAGTGAAACATATTTTTTATTGAGCCATTGCATGATGTTAAGAGAGCGACAGGGATTTCGTTTTTCGTTTCTTTTTTTCTGATTTTGTTTGAATGCTGGTTTTATTTCTGTAGCAGCGGGCCGTGCCTGCGCAGTCCGCACCTCAGGCAGCAGAGGGCGCTGCAGAGAGTGACGTCGTAAGGACTCGATCCTGGTCGCAAACTTTCCGCTTGCAACGTTAACATAACACGAGTCTATAACCAAGCCATGTCTGCGCCTTGCACTAACGAACATATAGCATTTCCATCATAAACTGCATAACTAGCTCTGTAGAAGACCTTTCAACTGGGGACAATAAATTTATAATATACAAAGCTTTTAATTTCTTACAGTAAGATTAAGAAATTGGTTCAAGACTTCTTGATATTGGAAATGAAAATCCCATCCCAAGAGAAGATGATGTTTCCTCTTTTACGACTCTCAAAATGGAGGAATATTCATGATGTGTGTTTCGTTGCAAATTTCTTTTGATTTGTGATCAGAAATCTTGGCTGTGACTGTTACAATATACGCAAATTGTTGCATTCATTGTTCGTTCAAAATTGGGGTACCATTATGTTCATTTTTATCATTTTCTAGCTAGATTAGATCTAAAATCTTACATTTTCCCATTTACAGCAGCGACTAGGCATTAAATGATGCCCAAACCCAAGCATGATGCAGGCAGAAACACTCCTTACACTTACACAGTTACATTTGCATGCAGACATTAACATATCCTTAACATGGCTTTCTGATGTCAATGCCTTCTTGGTTAATTTTGTGTTTTTTCACTTTCCCAGAATAACCAGCCCCCGAGCCCGCCTGCGTTTATCTTCATGATCGAAGCGTCGTACAACAGCGTGAAGAACGGGATGTTGCCGCTACTCGCCAAACACCTGAAGGGGCTGCTCGACACCTTACCGAGGTATGTACCCGCAGAGAAGTGGTACAGTCCAGACACTCAAGCTGTGTCCTGTGGTTCTGGGTGATGCCACTGTTTTTCAGGGATGTCTTAATCAAAAGGAATTGAAGTATGAAAAGTACCTGCAAGGTGCCTGGCTTGAAAATATTCCGACTGGAGTCAAGTGGTACAGTCCAGAGACTAGCCCTGTATTCTGTAGCTCTGGATGATGCCACTGGGGTATAGGGGTGTTATTTTATTGAAAAGAAACTGAAGTTGGTATGCAGAATTTCAGGGATTGAGGCAGGTTCAAGTTTTTGTCCCAGCCCTCTGTTTTCATCTTGTGCCTTTGCTGAAGTTTTGCTAGAAATGTAATTGTAAAGAAATGTTTTTATCTCCCCTCTCAGGGAAGCTGGTCAGGAGGAATCTTCCATCAGAGTGGGTTTTGTGACCTTCAACAAAGTGCTGCACTTCTACAATGTCAAGGTCAGTCATAGCCCCTTACACTAAAGATGTGACAGGATAGGGAGACCTCGACTCATTTCCACCTTTAATTTTGTGTGAATAACAAGTCATGAGTGTCATCTTCTTTTAAGATAAATGAATGAGTGTCAATTTCCGTTGTGCTCTCCTTCCCAGGGCACCCTGGCGCAGCCCCAGATGTTGGTAGTTTCCGATGTCGCCGACGTTTTCCTGCCGCTGTTGGACGGATTCCTGGTCACGGTACAGGAGGCAAGGGCAGTCATAGATAGGTAAGGAGAATTCCAACCTGTCTATAGTGGACAGGGTTGAAAGTACATGATCTACATGTGTTTTCTCCTTAATGTTGGAAGTGAGTGGCATTTTCTAGGCAGCGATTAATAGGTAAGGAGAAATGAAGCTTGACTGTGGTGGAGAGAGTGGGTGGTGCATGATGTACTTGTGTTTTCTCCTTAATGTAAGTAAGAGGATGTTTCCTAGAGATTTGAGGGTACATGTGCTCCTAAATCAAGGATAGATCAATCCTCACAGAATAACTCTTGGGTAGAGCTTGGGGTTGGTTATGTTAGGGATGGACATATGTTTTCTCCTTAGTGTGCTAAGGGAAAGCTGAATGATGAAAGTGAATACTGATGAGGTTGTGTTTTCTCCTTAGTGTGTTTGGAGAAAGCTGAATGATGAAAGTGAATACTGATGAGGGTGTGTTTTCTCCCCAGTTTGTTGGAACAGATTCCGCAGATGTTCTCGGACACGAGGGAGACGGAGATCTGCCTGGGACCGGTGGTGCAGGCGGGGCTCGAGGCGCTCAAGGTACGAAACTAGCCGCTTAGTTCTCCGTTCTGAGACTAGCTGCTTAGTTCTCCGTTCTCTCACCATTGACACTAGCCGCTTAGTTCTATGTTCTCTTACCATTGTCACTGCTGTTTTAAGTGTTTTCAGTCCTCTGGGGTTCTCGCTGTGATTTGTATCAACTACACTATGATTTGGGTTTGTTTCAACCAGTGTAGGGTAATTTTCTGTTGTTTTGAAACAAAGGTAGTATTTTCAGTAGATCTATACTATTAGACAATAGAAGCAGTTTGTTGTTGTTGACTTGTTTGTTTGGTCCCCAGGCTGCAGACTGTGCGGGGAAGCAGTTTATTTGTTGTTGACTTGTTTGTTTGTTTGTTCCCCAGGCTGCGGACTGTGCGGGGAAGCTGTTTGTGTTCCAGACGTCGCTGCCGCTGGCAGAGGCTCCTGGGAAACTGAAGAACCGGGACGACAGGAAACTGCTGGGGACAGACAAGGAGAAGGTGAGAGGGCTGTAGCCTAATTTAATCTCTAATAGCAGCTGGCCCAACATCTGCCGACCTTCTAGAATTTGTAACAGGCCCCTCCGCAGTTACAGCCGGAGGCAGCAGAGTTTGTGTCACACAGATTAGGAGGGCCGGACTGTCAGCTGATCCTGGAGTAAACCAGGACTGTCTCCTGCACACGTCCCTCCGTCCTGGGATGGAAATTTGCTTGTTGGTCGACAAAAATAAGAGAGCGTTTAGGCT
>NC_049981.1:33373569-33396143 GCF_000003815.2 Branchiostoma floridae
ATGCGTCTCTCCATCGCTGTGCAATCATAACTCTCCCCCCAGACCCTGTTCCAGCCCCAGACCCTGGGTAAGGAGTGTGTTGCGCAAGGCTGCTGTGTGTAGTAATCCTTACTCTCCCCTCCCCCCAGACCCTGCTGTGTGTAGTAATCATTACTGTTCCCCTCCCCCCCCAGACCCTGTTCCAGCCCCAGACCAGTTTTTACCAGACCCTGGGGAAGGAGTGCGTGGCTCAAGGCTGCTGTGTAGACATCTTCCTCTTCCCTAACCAGTACGTGGACGTGGCCACCGTGTCGGAGGTCTGCAAGCTCACCGGCGGGCAGCTCTACAAGTACAACTTCTTCACGGTAAGTACCCCCCTCGGGACGGTGGTACAGTCCACCCCCTCAGGACACTGGTAGTGGCTGCCCCTCGGAACAGTGGTACAGTCAAGTCCACCCCCACAGGACAGTGGTACAGTTCACCCTTCTGGACACTAGTATCTGTATCTATATAGCCGATATAACACACCAGCTGAATAGTACAGTCTCAGGACAGTGGCACAGTTTGTTTAGTCCAGACCACCTCTAACAATGATATGGAATAGTTCTGAATACAGGAAAAAAAATTGTTGGTCATCCCCTTAGCTGTGTAGTACAGTCCATAACACCCCTCTGCAGAATGGATTGTTCCTAAAAAAAAGATCCAATACAACACATTTTAATACCTTTCTTCACATGTAAATAAACCATTGTTTTTGTTGAAATGATATGTAACATGAAGAAGAAGGCCCAATGTGTTAGAAGCAAATCATTTCTATATAGGTTTTTGGTTTTCATTTAAAAAAATGCAGTTTCCTATAAACTTGGATTTCTTTCTCCCCCTCACATAAATGTAGGAAATGCGAAACAACTAGTAATGCTTAAAGTTTCTCATATTCTGGTCATTAAAAGTTATATTGATACACCATTTTCATAATTAAGTTATTTTCCTTTATACTTATTCACTCTTTCCTTCATACATTTATTCTTGCCTTCCTCACAGCATCTAAATTTAAAAATCTAATTTTGAACATTTTTAATTTGTCATTGAATAGTTTCTGCATCTCTACATTCCATTTCATCTTGTACACACACCTATAACTTATAAGCTAGCTCATGGTTTATAGTGCACATGCACAGAGTCAGGCAGGGTGGGTCATGTGTCAAAGTTGAAGACCCCTGGCCTTTGACATGTTACCCACAACTCCTCACACTACACATGTGCACTTGAAACTTTGAAGTAGCCTATTTCTCTGCTCGCATCTCTCAGCATGAGATCTAACCCGGCTGACCGTGCATGGATGTTTTTGTTGGTTTTTGTTTCATGTGCGGCCGAACCTTTGTGCAATATTAGCTGGAACAAACCACTCAACACCATAACCCCATGGAGGTAACGTATATTCTGCCAAGGTCATCATTCCGCCCCCCTCCCACAACTATTCTTTAACAGTTATAATCCCATTAATACAAACTAATCTAATTATTATAGAGATAAATAAATCCAGATTGTCTCATCAGTTATCAAGGGACAGTTTGTATTGAAATTCAACCAAAAACAAACATTGGGTTTTACTGTTTCTTTAAAGGAGAATCATGAATCACTTGCCGGACACAAATTCATGATGTGGCCAAGGAGAGTCATGTTCCCAAAAAATCATTTATTTGTGTAAAACCTTGAAGTATAGTACAATGATACTGGCTGATCTCTTGAATAATCACCATAGCAACAAGGAAATTCCTTGATCATGGTATCCTAATAGTTGATATATTTGTGATCTCTGGTGCCCTAATACCTCTGGGGTTAAGGTTGTAGTTTGTCTACATTACAGTACGTTATAACTTTCAAGGGGAGTAAAGATTGAAAAGGTGCATAAGGAAAATATTTTTGAATGCTCTAAAAATTGTCTTGTGATGTTTAGTGACTCATGGCCATGGTAACCTGTGATTGGTTAATCATGGTCATCTGTGATTGGTCAACTTATGGCCCGTGATTGGTGTGATTCAGGCCAATATATGTCCAGTTGTGATTGGTTGATCATAGTCACCTGTGATTGGTCAGCACATGTCCAGCAGTGATTGGTTAATCACAGGAACCTGTGATTGGTTAATCACAGTTAGGTTCCCTGTGATTGGTCAGCACATGTCCAGCAGTGATTGGTTAATCACAGGAACCTGTGATTGGTTAATCACAGTTAGGTTCCCTGTGATTGGTCAGCACATGTCCAGCAGTGATTGGTTAATCATGAGCACCTGTGATTGGCCTGTATATGTCCAACTGTGATTGGTTAATCACAGTTAGGTTACCTGTGATTGGTCAGCACATGTCCCGCTGTGATTGGCTAACCGTGGTCCCGTTTGATTGGTTGAAGGCGGTGAATGATGGGGAGCGGTTTATCCAGGACCTGACGCAGGACATCCAGCGACCAATCGTGTTTGACGCCATCATGAGAGTCCGGACTAGCACAGGTGAGAGCCTGGTCGCCTTTTCTTGTTTGTTTGTTTGTTTGTTTGTTTATTTTCATACACCTGGGTAGCCTATTCAGTGCTGGTACACTGGTTTTCAATAGGGCCCAGTTTCACATATACATACAAGGAAATAAAAAACAACTTACAGAGAGAAAAGTAGACATATACGTCGGAACATATAAATACAACTGAAACATGAAAGACACAGATAAATCAAAATCACAATCCGATCCAAGGTCAACAGTTTGGGAGGTCAGAGGTCGCCTTTTCTTGTGTTCTTTGGTTCACACAAGAGAAAATCACAAAGTAAAATTTTAGGAACTGTAGATAGAGTGTGCTGGGGTAAGACAGACCAATTTGGTCTATATGAGGTCTTCCCTTCTCTGGGTTGATATTGCAGAAAATCTACAATATGGTACTTACTAGATTTGACAGAACAAGTGAATGATTGGCATGGTACATGCTGTAGAGTCAGGAAAGGTTAGAGGCCAGGCATTTTCTAAATGGTTACCTTCATATTTACCAATTAGAAATAGGGTTGACATGCTCTAGAACTTGTGGACCCTTTGACGTCTGGTAAATGACTACAAGTTAATGAAAGCTGCTTGATACAAGAATGAACTCTGAATTTTTTCATTTCCGTGTGATTGCTAAACCCCAGGTCAGACACACAGTGAATTGGCTTGTTACTAACCATCTTTGTTCTCCCCCCAGGGTTCCGACCAGTGGACTTTCTGGGGAATTTCTACATGTCCAACACGACAGACGTGGAGCTGGCAGCCATGGACTGTGACAAGGCCGTCGCTGTCGACTTCAAACATGACGACAAGCTGAGCGAAGAGCTGGGAGCATACATTCAGGTGAGGGGGTGGTCAGGGTACTGTGTTCTGCTTTAGCTGGGAGCCTACATTCAGGTGAGGGGGTGGTCAGGGTACTGTGTTCTGCTTTAGCTGGGAGCCTACATTCAGGTGAGGGGGTGGTCAGGGTACTGTGTTCTGCTTTAGCTGGGAGCCTACATTCAGGTGAGGGGATGGTCAGGGTACTGTATTTCACAATGACAAGCTGAGCGAAGAGCTGGGAGCCTACATTCAGGTGGGGGTGTTTGTTTGGGTACAGAATCTTGCTTTTGGATAACATGGTATGGGGTTTCTATCATGTATGGGGAGGCGAAGGGGAGAAGAAAAAGGGGTGGGCAATGAAAACTTGTCGCTGAACTGCTGCAGCAACATGGATATAGTGTGCAGTTCTGTATTGGTCTTCACAAATGTTCTGTTCTTCAGTATGCGGTACTGTAATGTTCTACACCAAAATTCTATCCTACAGTGTGCAGTTTTGTACACCAGTGTGAGTGGACAGAGGAGGCTCAGAGTGCACAACCTGTCGCTGAACTGCTGCAGCACCATGGCTACAGTGTGCAGTTCTGTAATGTTCTACATGTTCTATCCTACATTGTGCAGTTCTGTACACCAGTGTGAGCGGACAGAGGCGGCTCAGAGTGCACAACCTGTCGCTGAACTGCTGCAGCACATGCAGTTCTGTTCTGTTCTGTTCTATCCTATAGTGTGCAGTTCTGTAATATTCTACATGTTCTATCCTACAGTGTGCAGTTCTGTACACCAGTGTGAGTGGACAGAGGCGGCTCAGAGTGCACAACTTGTCGCTGAACTGCTGCAGCACCATGGATACAGTGTGCAGTTCTGTAATGTTCTACATGTTCTATCCTACAGTGTGCAGTTCTGTACACCAGTGTGAGTGGACAGAGACGACTCAGAGTGCACAACCTGTCGCTGAACTGCTGCAGCACCATGGATACAGTCTGCAGTTCTGTAATGTTCTACATGTTCTATCCTACAGTGTGCAGTTCTGTAATGTTCTGTTCTGTTCTGTCCTACAGTGTGCAGTTCTGTACACCAGTGTGAGCGGACAGAGGAGACTCAGAGTGCACAACCTGTCGCTGAACTGCTGCAGCACCATGGATACAGTGTGCAGTTCTGTAATGTTCTGTTCTGTTCCCCAGTGTGCAGTTCTGTACACCAGTGTGAGCGGACAGAGACGACTCAGAGTGCACAACCTGTCGCTGAACTGCTGCAGCACCATGGATACAGTGTGCAGTTCTGTAATGTTCTACATGTTCTGTCCTACAGTGTGCAGTTCTGTACACCAGTGTGAGTGGACAGAGGCGGCTCAGAGTGCACAACCTGTCGCTGAACTGCTGCAGAACCATGGATACAATGTGCAGTTCTGTAATGTTCTGTTCTGTTCTATCCTACAGTGTGCAGTTCTGTACACCAGTGTGAGTGGACAGAGGCGGCTGAGAGTGCACAACCTGTCGCTGAACTGCTGCAGCACCATGGCTGACCTCTACAAGAGCTGTGAGATGGACGCCATCATGAACATCCTCTCCAAACAAGGTTGGTTTCCACGGCAACCCGTTGTCAGGGTTACAACATGACTGTTAGCTGAGAGAGAATCCAACATTTTCATGAAGACTTTTTTCTAGAAAGCTCAAAATACTTGATCATGTTAATGCTAATAAGTCTTTCAACTTTTGAAAACAGATTTTGAATAGCTACCATTTCATGTTTAATTTACTAATAAATTCAATTAGCCAGGAAGTGTGATTTTCAATAGTTTTCAACATTTTGATAACTATTAAGTACTAGTAACTGCCCAGGAGGTTTTACCCTGAATGTGTAGACCACAGAAAGAAAAGCCTTTTATGGGGCTTATTGTGGATCTAAGTAAACTCAACTCAACCCTGATGTTGTTTGTTCCCACTGCAGCGGTGCGATCCGTGGTGAACTCCACGCCCAAAGCCATCCGTGAGCAGCTGATGGCCCAGTGTGCCAACATCCTGGCTACCTACAGGAAAAACTGTGCAAGCCCCTCATCAGCAGGACAGGTGTGTGTTTGTGTCTCTGTGTGTCTGTCTGCCTGTGTGCGTGTGTGTGTGTCTGTGTGTGTGTGTGTGTCCGTCTATCCGTTTGTGTGTCTGTGTGTGATAGATACAGTATGTTTTCTCTCCCGTCTATGACAACCATTATGACGTTCCTCTCCCCCACAGTTGATCCTTCCCGAGTGCATGAAGCTCCTCCCCCTGTACGTGAACTGTGTGTGTGTCTGTCCATGTGTGTGTGTCTTTCGCATGTGTGTGGTAGACGTTATATAATATTTGTCCCTCCCACAGTTGATCCTTCCCGAGTGCATGAAGCTCCTCCCACTCTACGTTAACTGTGTGCTGAAGAGCGACGCGCTGCAGGGCGGGGCCGAGACGTCGACAGACGACCGCGCCTGGCTCATGCACCTGCTCAACTCCATGGACATCAACTCTTCAGGGGCCTTCTTCTACCCAAGGTTACTCCCCCTGGTGAGTACGCACAGTATTGCAGTAATCATAGTGATGGGGCCTTCTTCTACCCAAGGTTACTCCCCCTGGTGAGTACACACAGTACTGCAGTAATCATAGTGATGGGGCCTTCTTCTACCACAGGTTACTCCCCCTGGTGAGTATGTACAGTATTGCAGTAATGTTTTATTTTTGGCAACGGCAGCAGTTTTTGCAAGGTTGACACCCATTTGTAAATGTTATAAATTTAATATAAATGTTTACCTCATTGAAGGGAAACATGTTGTTTTTGCTTTGTTTCCTTTTCTTCATCTGATCTTCTCCAAATGAAAAAGGTCACTGACCAGTACCAAATGCCTGTCCAATCCAATCCAATCCAATTCGTATACCCCCAAATAGCCCCGCATGGGGCATCGTAGGGGGGGGAGTTGGGGCTCCCGGGTTAGGGCGGGCAGGCCGCCTGCCTGGCACGGAAGTGCTCAACGTTGGGAGCACTTACAACCGTGCCAGGCAGGGCGTTCCACTCACCATGGTTACTGAAGGTGTGTCAGACACCCTGTGGTGTTCGATTACATAATATAGCAGCTGACAGTTGGAGAGAGTTGGAGTTTGTTAGACTAGACCATGTGAAGGTAGACATTATGCATTTTCCTGCAAATGTTACATATCTCCCTCCTCCCCCCACAGCACAACCTGAGTCCAGACAAGGACGACGTTCCCACGGCGATCAGGTGTTCCATCGAGCGTCTGAAGGACAACGGTGTGTACCTGCTGGAGAACGGAGTCTCCATGTTCATGTGGATCGGCATGAACGTCGACCCGGAGTGGATACAGAGCGTCTTCGGCGTGCAGTCCGTCGCGCAGATAGACATCGACTCCGTAAGTTTGTTTGCAGGCTTTTAGCTAGGATTTTATAATAGGGAGTCCAAACTTATTGGTGAGTCGCAGTAAGTGACTATTATAGGGAGGTCCAGGGGCATCCACCTTCCATGGTGCAGAGTTTTTGATGATTTTAAGGTAAAATGGTGCATTCTAAGGTATCCCAAGAGGCAAAAATACTGTTACAGATGTCACAGTAGAAGACTGTGACCGCAGATGACCTGGTAGCATCCCTGGTCAATCAGAATTTCATGCTTGTCAGAGGATTTTTTCCACAGTGTAAGGGCGTCCAGTACGTGAAATTCTTGTTATTCTCAGAAAAGTGAGTCCATATGATGCATTGACGTGTGCCTGGCTAAAAGCCTGTTTATTTGTTTGTTTGTTTATTCTTTAAGTCTGCTGCTATGCACTCATGAGCTGTTTTAGGATGCTAGTGTCCAGCTCAAAATTGCTCATTCGTTCATTCTTCATTCATTCATTCATTCATTTACTCAGTTTGGTTGGGAGTTAATCCAGGATGTTAGTTTACAGGCTGCAAATCGTTCATTCCACCATTCATTTTCTTACTCGTAGAAAAGTAAATCCACACCAAATGTATCGATGTTATATGTGGCCATATTGTCAGCTTTTATGTTAAAACAGATGCATTTTCCAGTAGCAGTTTGTAACTTTTCTGTAGTGTAGTCTTACATAGCATATTCTATCACACATGCTGCTGTATAACTCAAACTTCTGAACTTTTATTTTCAAAAATATCTATTGTTCTTTACCCTGCACTTGAATCACTTTCATTCTGCATGTTTGCCCTGTTTCTGCACGTGGGCGTTTCCCTCTTTGGTTGTCATAGTAACATTTGTGTCTCTCTGTACACTCCCCACCATCTCCTTATTTGGACATGTGTCTGTGTGTTCTGATATCTTTGTCCCCCCCTTGCCTGAATGGAACAGCCCACCTTACTGGACAAAGAAGTAAGTCATGTCTGTTTCCCTGCCTGTCGTTGTGTCTCTTAAAGACTTCCTTCTGTCTTAGAAACTTCCTTCTGTGTTTAAGTCTTCCTTGTGTTTTTAAGTCTCTGTTCTTCTCAGAGTTCACCACCCTAACATCATCTTTTACTTCCTGGCATAAAGCCTGTCACTACTGACCCAGGAGGTTTCTGTTTTTGTCAAAAAGAAACACCATGTTTCCTACTTTTGTTGAGCATTTCCCCAGAAGTGTTAGAGTACAAGACTTATGTTCAGTACATATACTGTAAATGCATTTAAGTTCGCGGGGATATAATTTTGCGGTAGCGGGAAAAAGGACTTTTCGCGGTGGTTTTAATTTCGTGGTAGCACCGTGCACTGTAGTATCTTATTAATGATTCTTAATGCCCTGGAAAAATATTCGCGGTGGTTTTAAATTCGCTCCGAAATGGCAAATGCGAAAACAGCGAACATAAATCCACTGCGAACATTTCTGCATTTACAGTACATATGTACACCACATTTTCTCCATAACTTAGCAAGGCTTCAGAACTACAGCTTAGGGGAATCACTGATTGCCACCTAATACCTGGGAATCCACACAAATCTATAGTCTTACACTACTACATGTACGTATGTCATAAGAAGAGGTGTTACTACTTACTAGAAATGCAAATCTTCATCAAATATCTCACTGAAATATAAGAATTTCAACACCACCAGGTTCCTATGAAATGTGACAAAGTAAAGTAGTATTTGCCATCTTCTGCCGGGTGTCCATTTCAAAGTGTTTTTGTTTGTTTGTTTGTTTGTTTATGTTTTCCCTCCCTCCTGTCCCCAGGGCACCCTGCTCAGCCTGGACAACCCGCTGTCGGCCCGCGTGCGCAACCTGGTGCAGCAAATACGCAGCCAGAGGAGCAGGTTTATGAAGGTCAGTACAGGTCATGACCTTTGGCATGGTTGCCAAGGCAACATTTGTGGATCAGATATTCTGATATTGTGTAGTTCAAATGTAAAATCATTTTGTTGAAATTTTCAAAGGTGACTGTAGTTGATTGATGTAGCATTGTTTTGTAATAACTATGGTAACTGACTGTTAAATTTTCTTTCTGTCAGCAAATTATGTAACAGCAGAACAATTTTATGTTGATTTCAAAATGTCAAACATTGGTAGTACTTTTTTTATCTCTGTCTTCAACAATTAGGACTTAAATGATGTAAACTGTATCTCTGTTATATACGTTGTCTGACCCTTACCTCTTCCCTCATGACCTCAATGAAAAGTGGCCTGTGGGCTGATTTGAGCTTTCATGAATTTAGAAAGTTTCAAACAAAGTTTAACAAACAAGCTGTGTAGCTTTCTGGCAGCTCACGATTTTAAGATGGCAAATTAGGAGGGATCATTTAGTACTTCACCAGGGTTGAACAAGTTTTCTAAAATCCACTTGTCCTATCGGGCAAGCACATAAAAAATGTACTTGCCCGAACCAATTTTTCACTAGCCCAAAATTCAAATGTCACTGTTACTAGTATATGCATTTTCACTTCCAGCAATGGAATTCTCTGTAGACAATTGCTTGATGTCATGACTGTAAAAAGTAACTAGTATATCAAAATTGCACTAAAATCAATGGAAAAATCTTACTTGCCCGATCGGACAAGTGGGGTAGGACATGCACTTGCCCGAACAGCACTTTCACTTGCCCTGGACAATAGGGCTAGTGGACTTGTTTATCCCTGCTTCACAGTATTTTGTAAATTGTTCCCACAGCTAACGATCGTGAGACAGCGGGACAAGTTGGAGCCGTGGTTCCAGCACTTCCTGGTGGAGGACAAGGGTCTGTATGGGGGGGCATCGTACGTGGACTTCCTCTGCCACATGCACAAGGAGATCAGAAACCTCCTGAGCTGAGGCCGGACACGACACAGGGAACAGGGACGGGAACTCGAGACATTGTGTACATTTATTCTTAAAGTCACCGAGACTACGTCTGGCCAGGTCAGCTTGAAGAAGGGCAAAACGGACCTTTTGTTTTTTAAATGATCTTAATTACTTTTTTCCAACAACAATGTAATAAACAAGGCTTGTGTACAAAGTAGCAATATAAAAAACATGAAAACAAGTCACAGAAATTTGACATGATGGAAATTGTTATGAAATTTTGCAGTAGGTTTGGAATTATCCTATTGATTCTCAAGTTGCGGCAAGTTGTATTGCCTCCCTTCTTACCTTCCCTGGAAGGAGCAAAAACTCACAGTCTTAAAAAAGTGTGATCGCACCAGATTGAAATGTTCATTCCGCTGAAGTCCTGACTAAATTGTGTCTTGATGATGTGTACTAGATACAGCACACACTCCAGCATTTAGACACAATCCAGTTCAGTGCAATGTAAGCCCATTATTTAACTGCCACAATAACGTGTGTCAAACACAAAGATGTTCCAATGGCTACAAATGTAGCAGTTCCACCAGCTGACATGGTCAGACGTAGTAAGGCCTGCTTATAGAAATGTCCTTTCACTGAAAGGGGACTGGTTTTAGGGACGATGATCGCCTCTGTAAGTTAAGTGTCGAAAGTGGAAGATAAAGTAAAATGTAAATGACACAGACATGAAATTCTAGTACTCATATTTTACATCGGAAATGATAAAAAATGCTCCATTCTGTCTGTATTCAATTGAACATGTAATATTAACTTTCACTATTGTTTAAATAACTTCTGTGTTATCAAGTGACTCCAATGATTATGCCCTGTCGTTAACTCAACTTTCAGACAGTTTTTCCAAAGTTGTCCCTGATGAATTACTTTTACCGATATTTGTCATATTCTGCACATTCTGTAGGCCAGCTACTGGTACCACATCAACTATGCGCAGGGTAAAGCCTCTTTCATTTAGAAATAACTGACAGATACAAATGGAATAGGAGTTTATTACTACTTGAAGCCACAACAAGGTAATCAGTTGGTTCTTAATGCTGAAATAGAAGATCAACTTGAACACAGAGTCCGGGGGGGGGGGGGGATTCTGTACACCTATACACACAGCAGGGACAGGAATGTAGTCTGATTCTAGTTTTCCTCCCTGCCTTCTGTTTTCATCTGGACAGCTCAGATGTCAGAAAACCAAGGAAAGAAATAAGTTTGTCCTCATGTGACTTTTCTACAATCTCCCGTTTGTTTTCTTGTTGCTGATTGGCTGCTAGAAATCACAAGACGCAAAGCTGTAGGCAATCAAATGTGCTACTACATGTATATTTACTATGAGTTGAAATTCGCCCCATTTAAACTTGAACAAAATAAAAGTCAACTTTCTAAAACTCTCTTATACTGTTGTGACTCTCGTTTTCACTCTGTGTTCTCCTATGCCTTTTTCTTACCCTGACTCTGAAGATTAAGTAAAGATTTACCCATACATGTATGTAAGAAGCTGCCCTCATGTGGAAAAGTTGTATTTTATTAAGTAAGCTGTCTTCTATGGGTATTTTCTTAGGGCCAAATCAATTCATTTTATTGGTTTGTGAACAGTTTGGAATAAATTTTGAAGTAGAGGAAGCGGTAAAGATGAAAACAGAATGTAGGGAAAACTAGAATTGAATGACATTCACTCCCCAAACCTCTGAACCATTTAGATTCTCTCCCCTCAGGCTCTCATGTTGGTTTTCCTGTTCAACTTTATTTTCTAGTTCTGAGAACCAGCAGATTTCCTTGGAATGGCCTCAGCTCACAGTTGCCAAGCTTGAAATGGAGAAAACTTGTCAAAAGGATTGGAACTAATCCCTTTGTTAATAATATTTACCAATTTTACTTATGCTTATAAAATGTCTGTCTACAGGGCATTATGGGATACCAGCAAGGCATGCTGGGAAGGCCGTCATGTGTAAATATGATCTGGCGATAATTTAGACGTCAGCATTTTGTGCTGATTCATTTAGTTTAGTTTCTGAAATGTTAATAATGTTAGCATTATCTGTGTAAACTATAATAGTATAAACATTGTGCAAACATCAAGAGCTTTGCCTTATGTACAATAAGACATAACTTGTTACTTGATTAAAATTGTTTTGATCTCGAACTGGTCGGAAATGAATTATGCAATCAATTTTGAGTTTTGTTGTTAATTTAAAAAATTCCTTTTTTTTCGATTCTGTACAAGCTGAATCTGTAACTTAAGTTCACTTTTTTTGTTGCAAGAAATCTTGGAAATAAACTGCTTTCTTCTCAAATTTAGACACTGTACATGTATGTATAATGGTTACAGTTCAAAAGTATGGACAAGAAAAAC
Organism: Branchiostoma floridae; assembly: GCF_000003815.2. Classification (NCBI taxonomy): domain Eukaryota; kingdom Metazoa; phylum Chordata; class Leptocardii; order Amphioxiformes; family Branchiostomatidae; genus Branchiostoma; species Branchiostoma floridae. The sequence continues at coordinate 33,385,523 of NC_049981.1, forward strand.
ATGCCGCAATGCTCTGTCATTGGCAGAGGATGCAGTGCAAAATCCTATGTAATGCAGCCTTAACTTTCCGTGGGAAGCACACGCTTTATCTTCGACTTTCCAAACAAAGCAACTACCATGATTTGTAATTAAAGTAATGAAAGGAATCATCACACATTTGTATAGTTTTCACTCACAACAAATTTGGTTACAACAAATAATTGTATTGGTTCTACATTGTGTCCCAGATAGAGTACGTAGTTTCATGCAAATTAACTTAAATGTACAAATTTCATGCACATAAATGTTGTACACAGGAATTTTACATGGATTTAACAAATGATAAAAAGAAACTGTTCCATCTTCCGGGTGCTGGTAAATTTTGTTCTCCAGGTTATTGATATGATGGCTGCAGGATTTGCTAATTTATTTCTTACATCTCCATTGTAAGATACCGATGTCTGACGCCGATGATGTATTTAATGAATATGGTAGGTTCCAGCTACATGACGTATACTTTCCATTCAGTATATTCCCACGTTTTTCTGGTACAGACCTTTTTTTTCTTGACGAGAAAGAATCTTAACCTGATTGTCATCGGCTATTTTTCACAATAAAGTCAATAAACTGGATCCCTATGCAATTTTCCTTCACTAATTGATATGATAATAATTAAAAGCTAAACTATTAGCCAAAATATAAAAGTACTTTGACGGAAGGATTTTGCAAACTACAATGACAAGGTAAATTCAGATAGAGCCAACAGATTTCTGTATTATTACAATGTACACTCTTTTTAATCCGTCTTACTTTAACAGATGTCCAATGGAGACAAATGAATATAAAAGATTTATTATCTATAAGATATAAGAAGATAAGTACTCTTCAAGTAATACATTATTGTCAATTGAGAGTTTCAAGTTCATACTTTCATAGGGATTTAATAGTATGTAAGGTACAAGTTTACACGGTTTAATAGTCAACAACATTTCTCCCGAAGCTGCATACTTCGCTGTGTGCAATCATTTAAACATTTTGTCAAAACATCATTTCTGGTCCATTTCTTATCCAACTTGTCGCTGGTGACAACTTGTATCACTCCCCTAGTCTGCAAAGTTGGCTGTTCCATGCAGAGGAGCGCCTCCCTGTGTTCAGAAGTGCTGTGCCAGCCAGCGGAAGGCCTCCCCGTACCCCTGCTTCTCCTTCACACTGACCATGAACAGCTCAACGGCTCGCTGGCCCTTGGGAGGGGGCGCGGTCTCCTGTGGTGGTGGGAAAAGGTGAAGGTACAAGTCTGTAATTAAGGGCCAGAATCCCAAGAGGAGAGGGTAGACAATGTCAAGGAAGATATTTGCAAACTCAACTTGCAAAAGGCCAGCCCCTTTGACATTAAAGGGCAATTTGCAATCAGACCTGAACGACATCTCACAACGTCCAACCCTTGCAAGACAGGGAACAATGGACGCTAAACCGAAAAGTGAGTGTGAGTCCCATAGCCTTTATCTAAGTAGCCTTGAGTCCAGTCTTGTTCGCTTTAGTCCACTACCGAAGACTGCTGGCCTTCAGGAGCGAACAAGGCTGGACTCCAGGCTATTATCAAAACCCATGGGGCAGCTATCCAACGTGTCTACAGCACAGTATTGGGAGGCAGATCCCATCCTTCTCCTTCCACCGACTTTTACCTCCCCAACCAAAGGTAGGTACCCATTTTTTAAGTTGTGTTAAGTACCTTTCCCAGGAGCACAATATCTGCAGCATGACAGGATTTGAACCCAGGACCTCTGGCTTCTGGGCAAACATCCTGCAGTTACGTCACACCACCTCCGGTAGTATAAGACCAAGGAAGATGATTAAAGAAAAAAAAAACAGTCTTACGTTTGTACGTTTTTTTGATTGCATTTCCAAGTTTTGATCAAAGTAGACATACAAACAGTTTAACAGACCAGGTCCAGTTAAACCTGGCCATAGTATATCCTAAGAGAAGAAAATAGACTGAGTAGCACCTTGCCAGTGGTGAGGCCGTGCAGTCCAAACGCTGTGCGGAGCTGGAACTCGCCGGCTGCCCGCGGGTCATCGATCTTGTTCCCCAGGATCAGCAGGGGCGCCGCGGAGGTCAGCTCGTCCTTCAGCAGACCCTGGGCCAAAGGTCAGAGGTCATTGTCTAGTGACCAGCAGTCATCACTCAATTAGAGTAAGAAAAGAAACCAAAAGAAAGTACTAGTAGTTTCTGTCTAAACTTTTGTCTGATCCATATTCCACCTCTCAGGAGGACTCGCTGAAAGCTTCTTTCTTCTGTCATCACAATCCAGTACAGTAGAAAAAAAAATGTATTGTGGTGAATCTGATAACTAATAAAAGAAAAGAAAAACTCCCCGCATGACCAGGTTGTGTTAAGGGACTGAGCAGGTAATAAAGACATAACATCTTTGACCAGAATAAAAGAGATTTCTAATGTCCAGAGTCATCTCTCCTAATTTTCTAACAGATGATATGTAACCTTCTTCCTTACTTCATAGCTTCATAGGAATGAGATCATCAGCAATTGTGCATGAGTCAGTTACAACACAAGTGATCACTTCAAGTAAACAAAGGGAAATAAAGTTGAAAAAATAACACTTACTACCACAAACAACTGATCTTGTGTGTGCAAAGGACAGGACAAGTGAATTTGGTTGGTTAGTCACTATCCATTGTTTTACTATACTGCTGCTAGTAGCTCGTGTATAAAATATACAAGTGCCTTCACATGCTCAACCTGTGGCAGACTGTCCTGGTGCAGGAGTCCGGCCGGTCTGGTCGCACATCGCCCATTCCTTGTGAACTGATCGTCCGACAGGATGAAAAGGAGAAGAAGAAGCAGCTCATGTATTTAATGTTACAGCAGCTATAATAGAACATTGCGGGTGGTATTCGTACCTGTAGTTCCTTCTGAGCCTCCTTGAACCTGCCGGGGTCGGTCACGTCGATGATAAACACCACAGCGTCCACGGCCGGGAGGTACTCACGCCACACACGGCGAGCTGGGCGGGGAATACATGTCATGTTAATCTCCAAGCAGATCCTACGGTAGCATCAGATAGTGTTAAAATCTGCTAGAGGAGTGAAGCCGGCATAGGCTACCGGAGATCTGTGATCAGTCGACTTGAAAAAAAGGCTATTAAAATCCAATTGTTGCCTAATGGAACTGTGCTGTTGAGTAGGTGTTAATTGCCCCCCAGTAGCGTACACTGACTCCTTTGCCGGCGTCATGTCTTTGTGTAATACATGTAACAGTCAAATGGAAGAAAAGATTAATAAAAGCTTTGTGGAAGTTATCAAACAGCATTTTGTTACGATGTAGTCTTAGTCATTGTCTGACCCATACCTCTTCCCTCTTGACCATAGTGAAAAGTGGCCTTTAGGCTGATTTGAGCTTCTTGAGAATAAACAAATATGTTAAACATACAAACTGTTTGGAGGATAAAAAAAGCATGAAACATTGTATATCCATATGAGAAACGGAAGACTAAGTCTTGACAGGTCTGACCTTGCTTGTGACCCCCAAGGTCATGAGTCCTGAAGGTCATGTCAGCAATTTGCAGCTCCTCACAGTGAGGCTGTCCGGTGGGGCAGGGCGTTGCCATGGTACCGAACTTGAGCCGGTTGAGCAGAGACGTCTTGCCAGCGTTATCCAACCCGAGGAACACCAGCTTCCCTTTCTTCTGGTACAGACCTGGGCAGAAACAAGACAGTTCAGCGGTTCTATAAACACTTCTCAACATTGTTTCTGATTTCTTTCATCTACATGTAAGAATAACATTATAGAGAGGAAAAATTAAAAAACAAAATCATGTGCAATCACACTTCATATAGAATACATATAAAAGAACCTGGTACAAACCCAGGCCAAAATAAAGAATCATGGTTTGACATTACATTTTTTTCTGTTTTCTTTCGTCTAGTTACTTTTCTCTGAGACTTTCTTGCCAGAAAGAGACACACAAATGCTATCAAAGAGAACAGACATGGGAAACAGATAGTGACCATATTATTTCGGTCTATAAAAAAAAAAGACTTCAATAAGAGTTTGAAAATCAAATCCAGAAAGTCCTGTCAAAAACTGGCAGAAAAATGTGTACTAGTATCTTTCAAAACTGAACACAGCGAGTAAACTTACCCATATAACTCAGGGCAGCAGCCAGCCAGTCCCACAGGAACATCTTAGCTTCAGGTGTGAGACTTCTTAAGACATCATCCGTCCGTTTCTTATTTTATCTTAAGACACAGTCCAATGCCTGTGTGCCACATACACCTTAACAAAATGTACATGCTCCAACAGGTGTTTTCAAAACACCCCTATTCTTAGAGTGGACTGGTCCAATTCCAATGCAATTATTCGTCAAGTCAGGGAAATGCCATTCTACAGTAGGGGTGATGACGGGTGATGTGGAAGGTCCAGCATACCTGGTTATGATGTGTCGCGATGACATCATCAGGGAGTTCCCTATTCAAATTTGGTCACCTCTGTGCTGATTGGTGGAGAAGCAACCAATCAGAGACTGAAGAGTCACCAAGCTGTGTAATGACAGGTTTTGCTCCAACTCAGCGGAACTGTGCTGGCAGCTAAATATAAGATTTTCTGCTGAAAGGCTCAAAGGAATGTTACAAATCTTACAGCAGCGTGGAATGGTCCTAACTGGTGGGTGCCAGCATCAAGGTTTGGTTCACCTTTCTTTCTTATATTATTTAACCTACAAGTATGTTTATCCATAAGTTTAGGTTACACATGTAACGTTACATTTGCATAGTACTTCAGTTTGGGGAAAGAAGTAGTGTCCTGGTAGTAGTAGTAGTAGTAGTAGTAGTAGCGGTGGTGGTATCCAGTATTTGATTAAAACTACCCTAGATTCATGCATATAAAAGGATTATGGGACTGGTATAGCCAGTCATTCCATGTAAATTGTCAAAGGGAATAAATTCCATGTAAGCTTTATAGGAGAGGATTTTAAGCGTTAGGCTACTAAGGAAGCAGAGGTTAGGCTCCGGCTGTTTGTTTTTTTTGTTTCTAGGCAGCGACCTATAGCCAGACAGAATGGTTTGCACCATCCCATACCATTTTCCTTTTCAAAATCTGTGGTGGGTTCTTAAACGTGAGTGAAGTGAGGAGTATGGTATGGTTCTCACAGGACCTCCATTAAACGTCGATCCGAGGAGCGGCCCTACCCAAAGCTAGGTACTCATTTTCACCCGAGTTAAGTGAGGAAAGCCATAGTTATAAAGTTTAAACTTTGTTCCAACACAAAAGAAGAAAGAAAAAAGAAAAGCCTTTCCTAAGGGCACAGCTTAGGAAACAGCAGGATTCGAACCCAGGACCATTAGGTCCCAAGCCAAACACGCTGCTGATTATGCCACGGGACCCACACTGCCACCCAATCCCATGCGAAGTGTGGGAGCTTTAGCGTAACTAAAAATCAAATGTGACTTGAGCTTAATGACGCCATTCACGAGTCTGGACCCTTGTGTGAGTTCCATGCCACTGATGGTTTTATTCTTTTCTGTGAAGGAAAAAGCGAAACAATCTCGCCGTGACCTTGGAGTTCCAAAATGAACGATCAGTTCACCTTGACCCCCTGGCACCCTCTACTGTCAATCATCGACCAAATAAGGCTACATTTGCACAGGTGATCGCTACAATGATTAAACAGCAATAAATACTGAGCTTGGAAATGTAACAATCCATATATGGGCTGCTGTTTCCCATCAGGCTTTGCAGCTGATGGGGTTTCCTTAGGTGACCTGTCAGGGGCATGGGTGTCAGACGGTTGCCTGGTTATTTACAATCATAACCATATATGGTATAAGCTTAATTTCGTCTTAGGGCCTACTTAATCACGTCGTTAATTAAAAAGGAAACAGCTGTGAACTTTGAGAGCAACTTCTTACGACTCATGACAACTGACTGGAATAGGCACATTATCAAGTTACATGGCTCATTCTGATTGTGGTGAGCAAATAAAAAAAAATACCCACGGATTGGAATTATGGTGACATTCTATTTTCCTCATGAAATGTGATTAATTATTAAATCAAAACACTTTTAATAACTTCTACAGTTAACAAAAAGATGGAACACTTCCCTTCACCGATTAGCCACTGTTTTGTGCAAGTCATATACAGCATAGTTCAGACATCAATCATGCTGGGTTACCATGGTAACCTTAGATACTTGCAGCTGATTGGTCAAAAATCATGTGACCTGCTATTCAAACTATAGTAAAATGTTGACTTGTTTTCCAACCAATCAACACACTACAGAAAAACTAGAGGAAACCTTTAAGGTAAAATACTTTGATGACTTTTCTTTGACATTTTTTTTTTTCACAGGCCTTGTGGAAATCCATTTATTTCCAACACGTTTGGGGTTCATAAAGAAGCTTGTCCACCTTTCTGTAATTTCTACATTAATTTATTAGAAAGAAAAACCTGAGGGATTAACGATAACAAGTTTAACCAATTGCTCTTTACAATACAATGCTTCTGGATGAATCATGGTCTAATAATTTTCCCTTTATACATAACCACAAAATAAGGCGGCTCACAGTTCCAAGTGCTCGTGCACAGTAAGATGCATTCTGGGTAATATGTCAAAGTTGAAGACTCCTGACAAATAAATAAAAACATGTCTGAACATGTTTCAAGCATGGTCTAGACAAGAACTGTTTACATGTTAGGGGCGTTCACCTTTGACATATTACCCACAGTGCACCTTGCTGTGCATGCCCATTTGGAACCATGACCCAGCTTATAGCACTACCCTGGCTCTACGCTGCCTGCTCAGTTCGGGTTACAGTTGGGGGTAATCGAAACGCTGCTCACGCACTAGGTACAAAAATTGCAACTCTGGAACATAGGCCGGCCTTACCACAATAACATCTGTCTGGAGTAAGCTGTGAGGGCAAGGTTGAGTACAAACCTACTCTAGCAGTTACAACAAGTACGTATCACACAGGTCAGCAGAAATGTGAAAATATGTTTGGCATTTCTACAATATCTCTTATTGACCACAGAAATAAAGATACAATAGGGGAGTGTGCTCTTCTAAAGAACATGTGTAACTTGGCTACACCCAAAACGAGCTTTCTCAACTTCACCAGACCAGTTTGAAATACAGTTTAAGTTTTAGTACAAACTGGTAAATACACATGTGACAATATCTGACCACAGTTCAGCTGGTCCTTAACTGTAGCAACCTGGGTTTGTGGAGTTTTGCTTAAAGATAATAGATGTAACATTTAAAACAATATGAAAACATTATCAAATCCTACAAAGTTGGTAGAGATATTTTTGTGTATATTTGAGCAGGAGCTGAACCTGGATACAAGTTGACACAAATTTAAGCTGAGAGAGATACAAACAATTCAGGTCAGAAGTTCCCATATTTAGAATGTTCTGCAGTGCTTATCCTTAGAGCTACATTATACTAATGCTAACTCTATAGTAGGTAAGGGGGAGGGGGGCAAACATGTACCCAGCTTACTCCAGACAGACACTTTATATGGAGACAGTCACGCTGGTCAGCTCTCGCTTTTTTATTTTTCATATTTGGATTCATTTTTCTACAAATTCTGAGAGTCTGGGTGAGAAAAAGACCTGCCCAGCATTACTGACTCCACACGGAGCCACAGAAAACACTTATTTGCATACCTTTTTCAGGGGAGAAATGTCACTGTTTCGATCCTTAGGGATCATCTCATCACATCTGTGTTGTCTCAGAACAGAAATCTGATTGTTAGCAAACCCATAGTTTGCTTAGACTAACTGGGATTACGTGTACGTGATGTACAATATCATGAGATGATCCCCAAACATCTTCCTCCCTTCACTGCTTCCTGACCACCCCTACTTTAGAAATGGACTGCTCCACATTAGATAACTGATGAAAAACTAAAAGAAAATCAGGTATTTAACCCTCCCCAGCCATCCTGTGCTGTAACTAACACACACGACGTGCATGGATGCACCCCTTGGCAGAAACAGGGTTAAAACCGGGGAAGCAGGAAGCAGTGACCTGGCCTGACCCTTGTCCTGGAGTCACATGACTTCTGGGCGCGCTCACTAGATGTACTGTGCCAGCCAGCGGAAGCCCTCCCCGTAACCTTGCCTCTTCAGTACACTGCACATAAACAACTCCACAGGCCGTGTGTTCAATTCATGGAGCGGCACGGTGCCCTGAAAACAACACAGAAACGCTCGCTTGTATGGCTGTATCACAACAATGCATGTTGAGAAAATTAAACCAAAAAAACAAAGACAAAATTTTGCCAAAAAGCAGTTACTCAAGCAACTGGATATGATTTTGGAAACATATCCAGTTGCTTGAGTAACTTCTTTTTGGCATATCTTTTTACCTGGATGTCTAACCTTTATCAAAGTAGAGAGATAAATCAAAGAAAATTGGCGGGTAACATTAGCATGCAAAATCCATAATAGTGTAGCCAAACAAACTACTGCTCTGTCTATTCTTACTTAAACATATACATGTACATGGTGACCAGCCTCTGCAGCCCTGTCTTGTCACTTGCTACATGATCTAATCAGATACGATAGGTGTCTGCTACTTTACCATTAACCATTTGTATGGCTCTCTGTACCCTGGGAGCCAGCCGGGATCGGGCAGCTAGGACAGTTTATCTACCCTTCTTATTTCTATAACGTAGCGATAACTCCTTCAGGCTTAAACTCCCCCGGAGCACTAATGTGATATCTGCGGGCTGACTGCCTTGGGTCCCCGAACAAAACTCGCTAGCTACCCGGTCCTGTCTGGCTCCCAGGGTAGGCTCTCTGGTTCAGGTTATCAACTTTATTATTTGTTTGGAACATAAGAAGAAAAAGAAACAGAGTGAAAACAACATGCTTCCTTTCGGTGAAGTAAACCATAATACTGTAAATGCACTAAAGTTCCCGGGGTTTTATTTTCGCGGCAGCAGAAAAAAGGACTTTTCGCGGTGGATTTAAGTTTGCGGTAACACCATAGACTGCAGTCTAATACCATAATAGAAAAATGTTCGCGGTGGTTTTAAGTATGCGGTGAAGTGGTCGCCGCAAAACCGCGAACATTAATCCACCGCGAACATTTCTGCATTCACAGTAAGCACAAATGTTGCCCCACCTTTCCGGTGGTCTGTCCGTGCAAGCCGAACCACTGCCTGAGTTCCTCCTCGCTCGCCGCGCCCGGTTTGTCGATCTTGTTCCCCAGAATCAGAACCGGCGCGTTCGCAATCTGCTCATCTGTTAGAAGACTCTGCAGAGAACACAGCGCCGGGTTGGTTAGTGAAGAAACTAACATTACATCATACAATATACAAGTTTTTAACCTTTAAAATATCATGTCAGTTTTCTTATCGAGTACAGTCAAACCTGTATTAGCGGCCACCTTTGCATAACGGCCACCTGCCCATAGTGGCCACTTTTTGTCGGTCCCTTGGATTCGTAATGATTAAGAAATAGGCTTAGCGGCCACCTGCCCAACGCGGCCACGGCCACACGATTTCCGGTCCCGCAGGTACAAAAACACTGCCGATTACGGCCACGCGGACCGCTAATCTATGTTTCGGCACGCGTTCGGCCATATACAGCTGCCGTATCGTCACCCTACGCCGGATTTAAAACCTCTTTGACTTATTTTCAAAACAAAACTTCGTAAACTGGCGCTACCCATACCCGCTGACAAACGAGGCCATATAAGGTCAATAGACGACACCAATATTACGGAGGTAAATTGTGTTAAAGTTACGTTCTAATACACTATCGCTTAGGTTAATTCACATCACAAAAATTTCTAAATAAATTGTTACAAAAAGAAAATGATATGAACTTCAGACTATGATGGATTTCATTCTTACATTTATTAAGAGATAAGTCTAAAATGACGTGACTTTTCTTGTGAGTACCACATTAGCATAATGGGCGAATCTGACGTGTGAACGCGAGCGGGAACACACGGACGGCGAAGTATCAAAGGGTACAAGACGAAAGAAATATGACGATACCGGTCTCTTCAGACAATATCAACTGTAGAACATTTAAAACTTTTTATAGCTTTTGTTTTTTTAATACATATAGTGTAAAAATCATTGAAGTACTGTATTATGTGAATAAATATCAGTGGGTACTAAAACCATGTGTAACGTATTGCTTGTGGTCAATTAATTAGCATATTCTCTATAGTGGCCACCTCTCTATAGTGGCCAATTTTGACCAGTCCCTTGAGTGGCCGCTATAGACAGGTTTGACTGTATACCACACATTTTGAAATTTAAGTCAACTGTTAGTATCCACAATTGTCTTTGGTACTTCTAAAAAAATGTTCATGGCATCTAAATATCACCATGAATTGTTTACAACAAATCTCTTTCATGAAAAGTCACCTAACTATTTCTTTGTCTGAGCCTTGATTCATTCATGAAAAACTCCTTTTTACTAACATCCAGTTCCTCTTTGGTATTTGTCAACAACAAAAAAACAATCATGACAACTAAAATTCACCATGAATTGTTTATTTACAACAAAAATCTCTTTCATGAAAAGGTATCCAATTTTTCTTTGTTAGTATGATCTTCAAGCTGATTCATTCATGAAAACTCCAATGTTACTCACATCCAGT
>NC_049981.1:33400973-33402257 GCF_000003815.2 Branchiostoma floridae
GAAACATGTTTGTGTTTGTCTAAGTACACTACCACCAAACCTGCAGGTAAACAACAACAACAAAACAAGGTTAGAGCTCATCTCAAGGTTCTGCCCTTAGCCGTTTTTACTTGGTCATGAAACGGGGGCAAAAGCTGCGTAACATGTATACATGTAATGATGTATATAAACTGTAGTTTGAGATACTTTTTCTGCAGAATGCTTCAGCAGATTGCAGATTGCATGTGGGTATTCTAAGCCTTGAATGCAGGGAAATGTCATCTAACTTATAGTTATAGCACAGTTAGAAGGCTACATCCTTGATCTAATTGACAGTTCAGAAAGCTGTTGTTGTACCAGCCAAACCACTGCCTGTCTGTCATGAAACCAAAGGTCAGGGATGTGAGGTGTTTATGTTTCATCACATGCTGTACAAACACAATGGTTCTAACATACACACTAGCCTGTGTAACAATGGGAATGTTGGGCCAAATTATGACAACTGTTGAAATAACAGCTAGCGGCTGGGGTTTGATGGGGAAGGGGGAGTCATAACAACAGACTGTACCATTATTAGACTTTAGGATGTGTGAAACAAGTACCCAGAAGCCACACCCTACTCACAACACAAACAACTCATTTTCTCCCATCCCCGACCTTAATTTTCTTAGTCCTTTACTTTAGTCCACAACATCAGTGAAATGAGGTCAGCCCATGCCTGTACAATGAGTTCTACTGTTGGACAGGTCAGAAGTGGGCCTGCTACTTGTACAGGGCTTGTTTATTCAGACAGTGCTTATGCTAACTGGGGCACCATACTCTGATATAACATGTCTGAAGGCACAGTTCTACAGGGGTCCATCCTGGTGTGAGTGGATCAAACCTTACACTTACAGTCCAGTCTTACATGTAGCATGTACCTACAGCACAAAACTGGTGTGTTATACCTAAAAGCTGTTTACTGGTTAAGCCAAACAACAAAAAATAGGTTCTTACTTGGCTGGGAATGAACAGTCATGGTTATGTGTCTGTAAGTTTAAGTAGACAGCAAATACCGGCATCTAGGCCAAAGTTACTAATCAAGGGAATCGAACCAAAGTATGATACAGTTGTTTTATTTTGTTTTTGTTGTCTAGAATCCCATTTTTACTGAGGACAGGACTCCTGCTACTGTTTTTGGGTGTATCTATGAAGAGTATTATTACATATTTTCTTACTATGAGTAAGCAGAAGCAATGCTAAGACCTTATTCACAATCAGGTGGGTCCAACTATTACAGGACTTTTGTCACCTGTCTGCATGAGA
>NC_049981.1:33403829-33407266 GCF_000003815.2 Branchiostoma floridae
GGAAAATGCCTCCTGATTCAAAACCAGTTGCAACGTATCAAATCCACCCCGAACTGACACGTAGAGTTTACCTTCAATTCCGAGTCATTTCACTCATCGATTAGGTTTCTGACAACGTCTAGACCACCAATAACCGACTGGGCACCTCTTACCCTAAAATGTTGGTCCTTTTTCTCGTCCGAAAGAAGATTTGTAAGCCGAATTCTTCAGACTTCCTGCCTTGTCATGTCATTCCGTCCCAGACGAAAAATGGCTGCCCCCAGGTCCACCCGGTATTACGTCATCAGCCACAAGTACCATTCTGATATGAAAGCTTCCCTGCCATTGGTCGAAACAGGTTGCTACGATTTTGAAAGAATTTTGCCATCAATCACACACAACTTTTGTATCTCCGATTCCAACACATCTGTACTCTATATTAACATTTTGAGCATCAATGACACGGAAAAATGTCTGTAATTATTTATTGATCTTCACAAAACTGAGAGAGAGCAAGTTACCCTTCGTCCAATCACATCGCAGGTACCAATACCTTTCTGATTTCCGTTTTGTCCTGTAGGTCCGCGGGGTGGATTGTGGGATTGCCACGTTGTGTTCCTGCCCTTTGACCTGTGCCCTAGCGGTCGGTGACCCCACAGGAAATACATGTGTCCAAACTTTCCCAAGTTTCTCGACAATGAAAAGTTTTCTTCTGCTCACTGGGATTTTGACAGCAGGAATAGATGAGATACTACAACTAACCAAAGAAAATGAAGGCCCTCCTACCTTGCTGATACTACTCTACTCCTTTCCACAATTTCTTCTCCCTTTGATTTTTATTTCATTGATTGATTTCGTTATAGCAAGCTCCTTGGTTATAGTATCTATCCTTTTTTTTTTTCAGGAAAGGAACTGAAATGAAATGAAATGCAATTTTTACAGCTACGTTGTTGTTTATTGTTATTGTGTCGTTTCTATGTATGCGCATGTGCCCAGGATTGCCTGAAAAACAGGTCTAGGCTGACCTGAGATGTATTGTTCCTGGTATTACAAATAAATAAAGCGAAAGTGAAATGAATAAATCAAATTTGAATTCAATCTTCAGGGAGGTTCCGTCGAGAACTTCCTTTAATATTTATTTCCCCTTCATTCATTCATCCATTGACTTTGGTTAGGGGAGGCTAGGTAGTGTAAAGACGTCATTATCATATTAATTTATCTATTAAAGGTTAACGTCCTTGGTAGAGTCAAGGAGCTTTCATCACTGATAAAAGCTCCTTGGTAGAGTCAAGGACAAATGAAGGTTAAATTATCTTAAACCTCCTTGGTAACAGTTAGAGTGGAATACAGTTATTTGGACAGGTAGGAATCCCCATTCGCGTGGCATCCCGCCATGAACTTTAACCCGTGAAACTGGCTCCCACGTTTCCATACGTGTCGCTCCTCTATTTGAGGATTTTAGCGATCTTCATTCACGAGTTCCAGACATATTGATCATCCGCTATTTATTTTTATTTACACGAAAGCGGAAGCCAGGCGCATTGTGGGTACTGCCACGTCGAACGTCTCGGTGAAGTACGCACGCGCGAGTCTTGCACTTCCGGATAATTTGCATATTTGGGTTTCCCCGAGCCCAAAACGTCCCAGGGTGGAACCTAAAAACCCTGGATTTTATCAAAAACTGTTCATCTCACGGCCAACTTCTGCACCTCGGACGGAACCAAGGAAACTGTCCTGCGGTTTGTTGTCGGAAGCAGTGCCACAGGAGCCACCATGGCCGATCCACAGGCGCCTTTCCGGACGGGAGTCGCGCCTCCCCCACCCGCAGCCCAGCTGCAAAATGGCCCCAGTACCAACGTGGGCAAACCCGTGCCAGGTTTGTGCGATACTCGGCTTGTTTCTCGTGGTTTAACGGAACGGGATGGTTTTCTGTTCCCAACAGCTGTTACACGGATACGTTATCAGTCCATGACGATGCCTGTATGTTTCCGGTTGCGTCAAAAACCAGAGTAAGACCCGAGAAAAGTTCGCTACCCTTACCCGTTATCACAGCTTCTATCTCTGACGAAATCGAACCTGTGACAAACATGACTCATTATTAAACGATTCCCTCGTTTTCTCCTCATTTCCACCACTTTAACCTTATTGTTTCCACTCACAACGTCTTCTAGATGGGATATGTCCTCACGGTCAGTCAGAATAAGTCCATAAGATACGCGAGTAAACTGCAAAACAGGACAAGGACGCTTTGGGAAGAGTTAAGGTGGGGAGGGGGGCGACAGTAGACATCTGTCAGGTGCAGGCGTGTATACGTGCGCAGGTGGTGTTTCAGGTGTGTTACAGGTGCACTCTACACACCTGTACCTTCAGAACAGAGACAGAGATGCTACCCGTAGTTTAACGTCTGTATATTGTGATATATGAGTTTGATAAACCACAATAATGATGGTATGTGTGTGTTATACTGTTATGCGGGTCAGTAGTTGTAACCCAGCCCTGACGTGTCCGGGTTCTGTCTGTCACATCTACATTCCTGAAGTTAACCCAGTTGGACAGGACTCAGGTTTAGTGTCTGTTGGTGTTGCCTTTTGGCCTACTGCTAGTGTTACTCATTTGTGTTGTATCTTAGTTGTCCATAACAGACTGTTTAGTTATTTTATCATAAGTTGCATCATTTTGTAACATGTTTGTTTGTTTTTGCCTTTTCCTGTGTGAGAAGCACTTTCTGATTTCTACCAGACAGTATTGAATGATTAGCAGCTAAGACAAATCAGTGATTTTTTCCCTTAAATACTGGTAGAGAAGAAAGTGAATCCTGAAGGATTGAAATCCATGCTGCTGAAAGAGAACAAAGGGGAATAATCCCCAGATTAGCATGACAGAGACCTCTGTTCTGTAGTCAGACTCTGGTTTGTTGTTGCTCCCTAGGGAAGGCTCAGGTGGGCTAGGTTTCTCATCCAACTGAGTTTAGAAATCATGTTCTTTCATTTTCTAGAGTTACTCAAGCACAAGTTACACTACCAAGACCTGTGTTGGTAATGTAGCAGAAGGGGCAAAAATGTGTTGAGCACACTAGTAGCAGGACAATCCCACATACAGGAATTACATTGAAACATTGTGCTACCATTTAATAGTTTTGTTGTTTTTTTTGCATCATCTTACAATATCATACTCAGTCTCAGGATTACTTCAAGTTACATGAGGAGTTTGGGTTAGGGCTGACGGGATCATGGACATCCTGTCAATAATAATTAATAAATTCCAACAAAATTCTTATTGACAGGAATAATGCAAAAGTTACGGCGATCCTTCCCGCCCTCGGGTGATACGGAGTAAACCGTGTTGTATTCTATTTATACGTCAGGCTCAGGACTGATGTTTCTTGGTTTTTAATGTAATAAGATTTTAGTATACTAACTCAGTACTACTCATACCATTATATTGGAAGTGTACATAAT
>NC_049981.1:33407366-33417655 GCF_000003815.2 Branchiostoma floridae
CAGGTCAATGGGACACCCCTACTCCAGTCAGGCCCCCCCTCCAGCAAATTCGACTCTCCCGCCTCACACATCCTTTAGCAGCCAGCCAAACCAGACTGTACCATCCAGCAGGGGTGGGCAGGGTGGCGTCCCTCCCCCTCCCCTACCCGGACAGACCTACACCCCCCAGCAGAGGCCCGCCGGACCTCCCCCCGCAGGTCAGCAGTATGGACCGCCCCAGGGTCTGGCCCCCCCACCCACAGGTCCGAGGCAGCCTGGGCCCCCAACAGGTGAGATCTTGTACTCGTCTCCTATCTACACTCAAACAACAGATTAATCTGCCGCAGATTTTTTGTTTATTTCTGTACTGTTACATCATGTGTCCATCCTATGGCTGCATGTGCCATGTACAGCACAATGTATCAAAATGTTCATTACATGTTTTGTACTTACCCCAAACCCTTGTACCATGTCTGTCCTATGGTAGTATGTACAATCTCCATATCATCCCCACACATTTGTTTACTTTCATATGTCATCATTTATTTATAGATTATACTGTATCGTCCAGATTGTACCAGGTTTAAGATTCAGCAAGCCCTTTTGCAAAATGAAGACATGTAGATATACTATAATGATATCCATATCCTGTGGGTATTTCTAGATCTTGATGTAGAAATTAGGAAGGTTTATTGGTTGAAGGAGTTCTAGTTCCACTAAGCTAAGAGGGGTTTTCCAAAACAGGTAATTACATATATATATAGTACATTTGGCCTCACATTTGGCCTAAAGAGGCTCATAGGAAACTGTTTTCTTACTGCATAGAGACAGGCTTTGCTGCTTGAGGCTTTTTGGACAACTAAATCTTTTAATGTTGATGAAACCTGACAATAATAGTTAATTCAGAGAAAGAAGATTAGGTGATGTACTATTTAAATACAATTCAATCTCTACAACTGGATAAATAACGGATATTTACTTCCGGACGTTTCGAGTGAATCCATCCATCACTCTTCTTCAGCATCACTAGAGTGATGGATGTCACTCGAAACATCCGGAAGTAAATATCCGTTTTTTATCCAGTTGTAGAGATTGAATTGTATTTGAATATTGCTTACCTGGATGTCTAACGTAGATGATGTACTGTTGCTACTGCATGAGTCTAAACCTGCCCGTGCTTTGCATGCAGCGACCGTGGCCCCGCTAACCCAGGCAAACACCCACCTCACCCCATATTACCAACCCACGGGTCACGGGGACACACCCGGGTCCTCAGGTAGGTGCAGGGACGCTAGGCTGGGTTTTACGTGGGTTAGATATTAAAGGCTGGGTTTTACGTGGGTCTATCTCAGTCTCTCCTGGACTTTCCTAGGCTATGTTTTTAATCTTTCTCAGGTTGCTTTGGTTCTAAAGGTATGATATTGGCACTGTTTGTTGTGTCGATTTTCCCATTTTGATATGTACTCAATTATCAATATTATGGTTATGGAGCATAGTCGTTTGGTTTGGAAACAACCTAGCATTTCATCCTGCACCCTGTGTGTGAAATACACGTCTGTTTTACCTGTTTTTCCACCCTCCTTCTCTCTTTAGTGGAAATCTTTGTACTTCTCTGTCTCTTACTCGTGTTGTGCAGTCTCTAGTGTGCAATGTTTAAAAAGATTCACTTTCTACTCTTATCTAAAGTAATGATGCGTGGGAATACAGAAGTAGAGAGATGTGAATGAGCTGAGTTCCTGGACAAACTGTCACAATGTCTGTGTCAGATCCTTAACAAATAAATATTTATATTAAGTCTAAAGAAAATGCGACATGAGATGTTACTGGTTGAAACATAAAGTTTACACCGTTGTCAACAACACCTCCAACAGTCGCATAAGGAAAAGCCTGGAAGTTGGAACTAACTTTTTTTTTATTCACATTTATTTAACGAGGATTTGACAAAAAGCAAAGTTTCTTATCTGAGTCTTCTCCTCTTACACAACTAACTTTTCAAATTCCAACTGCCCACGGTTGTGAGTTTGTTTTGCTAACCCTGTTCTTGACCTTGACCCTTCACAGGTCCGCCCTCTGCAAGGTCGTCCACCGCGCCCTCCCCCATCCCCACGCAGAACTTTGACGCCATCGAGGGAGGCGGAGTCATGACGTCCTTCCCCGGTAAGGAATGGTACAGCCCGGGGTGTACCATCCTTGGCACAGGGGTGCCGCTGACCTGTGTTTATGTTTACTTAAACACTATTAAAGATATTTTGAAAACTTATTCATTGATGGAGGATTATGTAGTAGAAATAGATGAACTTCAGTTCCCATGTGTAAGTCAGAGCCTTAAGAGATGTGTTGTTATTTTGTAGGACCCCCTGGCACCCAGATGGGCCCTCCCAGCGGTGCGCCCACCAGCCAGGCAGGGAGGAGACAGTACGCACAAGATGTGAGTTTGTGGTCAGAGATTTCTCACAGAATCTTCAGGTTAGGTGTTACACACAAGACGTGAGTTTGTGGTCAGAGGTTTCTCACAGAATCTTCAGGTTAGGTGTTACACACAAGATGTGAGTTTGTGGTTACAGAGATTTCTCACAGAATCTTCAGGTTAGGTGTTACACACAAGATGTGAGTTTGTGGTTACAGATTTCTCACAGAATCTTCAGGTTAGGTGTTACACACAAGATGTGAGTTTGTGGTCAGAGGTTTCTCACAGAATCTTCAGGTTAGGTGTTACACACAAGATGTGAGTTTGTGGTTACAGAGACTTCTCACAGAATCTTCAGGTTAGGTGTTACACACAAGATGTGAGTTTGTGGTCAGAGATTTCTCACAGAATCTTCAGGTTAGGTGTTACACACAAGATGTGAGTTTGTGGTTACAGATTTCTCACAGAATCTTCAGGTTAGGTGTTACACACAAGATGTGAGTTTGTGGTCAGAGATTTCTCACACAATCTTCAGGTTAGGTGTTACACACAAGATGTGAGTTTGTGTTTACAGAGATATCTCACAGAATCTTCAGGTTAGGTGTTACCCACAAGATGTGAGTTTGTGGTTACAGATCTCTCACAGAATCTTCAGGTTAGGTGTTACACACAAGATGTGAGTTTGTGGTTACAGATTTCTCACAGAATCTTCAGGTTAGGTGTTACACACAAGATGTGAGTTTGTGGTCAGAGGTTTCTCACAGAATCTTCAGGTTAGGTGTTACACACAAGATGTGAGTTTGTGGTTACAGATCTCTCACAGAATCTTCAGGTTAGGTGTTACACACAAGATGTGAGTTTGTGGTCAGATTTCTCACAGAATCTTCAGGTTAGGTGTTACACACAAGATGTGAGTTTGTGGTTACAGAGATTTCTCACAGAATCTTCAGGTTAGGTGTTACACACAAGATGTGAGTTTGTGGTTACAGAGATTTCTCACAGAATCTTCAGGTTAGGTGTTACACACAAGATGTGAGTTTGTGGTTACAGAGATTTCTCACATGATCTTCAGGTTAGGTGTTACGCACAAGATGTGAGTTTGTGGTCAGAGGTTTCTCACAGAATCTTCAGGTTAGGTGTTACACACAAGATGTGAGTTTGTGGTTACAGAGGTTTCTCACAGAATCTTCAGGTTAGGTGTTACACACAAGATGTGAGTTTGTGGTCAGAGGTTTCTCACAGAATCTTCAGGTTAGGTGTTACACACAAGACGTGAGTTTGTGGTTACAGATTTCTCACAGAATCTTCAGGTTAGGTGTTACACACAAGATGTGAGTTTGTGGTCAGATGTTTCTCACAGAATCTTCAGGTTAGGTGTTACGCACAAGATGTGAGTTTGTGGTTACAGAGATTTCTCACATGATCTTCAGGTTAGGTGTTACGCACAAGATGTGAGTTTGTGGTTACAGAGATTTCTCACAGAATCTTCAGGTTAGGTGTTACACACAAGATGTGAGTTTGTGGTTACAGATTTCTCACAGAATCTTCAGGTTAGGTGTTACACACAAGATGTGAGTTTGTGGTTACAGAGATTTCTCACAGAATCTTCAGGTTAGGTGTTACACACAAGATGTGAGTTTGTGGTTACAGAGATTTCTCACAGAATCTTCAGGTTAGGTGTTACACACAAGATGTGAGTTTGTGGTTAGAGAGATTTCTCACAGAATCTTCAGGTTAGGTGTTACACACAAGATGTGAGTTTGTGGTCAGAGATTTCTCACAGAATCTTCAGGTTAGGTGTTACACACAAGATGTGAGTTTGTGGTTACAGAGATTTCTCACAGAATCTTCAGGTTAGGTGTTACACACAAGATGTGAGTTTGTGGTTACAGATTTCTCACAGAATCTTCAGGTTAGGTGTTACACACAAGATGTGAGTTTGTGGTTACAGAGATTTCTCACAGAATCTTCAGGTTAGGTGTTACACACAAGATGTGAGTTTGTGGTTACAGAGATTTCTCACAGAATCTTCAGGTTAGGTGTTACACACAAGATGTGAGTTTGTGGTCAGAGGTTTCTCACAGAATCTTCAGGTTAGGTGTTACACACAAGATGTGAGTTTGTGGTTAGAGATTTCTCACAGAATCTTCAGGTTAGGTGTTACACAGGAAACTCTGGGACATGTTTAAAAAGCTCATGTTGCGATAAGGTAGGAACAACAACTTGGGAATTCACAGAAGGTTTTGCAAAATTGCAAGTAGAATTTCTGCCAATGTTCTAATTTACAGCTGGAGAAAAGGTTTTAATCAATTTGTTCCATTTGTTTCAAATTAGCAATGGAATCTACTGTAGTTTAATAGTTATACATTTGAAATGCTCATTCTTGCTGGCATGAATTTGTTGTAAAAAGGTCACCATGAAGAAAAGCACCATCGCCAACATGTGAAGATTGACAGTACCTGCAGCACATGAATTGTAACAGTGTATACAGATACTTTGACAGGTTGTTTGGTCATTTAGCCTGTAGCCACTGAAGAAGCTGTACATAGCGAAACTAGTTTGGCCGACAGGCTGAATAAAAGTTCAAAACTTGAACTATGCGGCTCCAGATGTCTTTTTGCGGGACGACTGCAGTGTGCAACATGTCGGTAGCTTGAGGGATGAATCTACTCTACTATATATGATGCTTTGACATGTTGTTTGTTGCACGTTTCATGATGGCTTCACTTTCCGCCCCCTCCAGCCGTCAATACCATCATCAGGAGGGCAGCAGCCGGTCAGGGTGAGCGGGACCATGGCACCAGTCCCCAGCACCCAGGGGAGCTTCCCACCACCCCCCGGTGCACAGCCCCCACCCTCGGGTTATGCACCCTATGGCCAGGTCCCCCCTCCCCCCACCAGCATGGGCACAGCACCCCCTCCCAGCAGTAAAGGCTACGGACCCCCTGGGGGACAGGGGATGATGCCCCCGGGCTCACAAGGATCCATGCCCCCACCCCCCTCAAGTATGGGGCAGTACCAGGGGGGTGTACCCCCTCCCCCCTCCTCACAGCAGCAGGGTGGCATGCCCCCACCCCCCACCAGTATGGGACAGTTCCAGGGGGGCCTCCCCCCTCCAGGTCAGCAGAGACCCCCCATGCCCCAGGGGGGAATGCCCCCACCCCCAGGGCAGCAGCCTGGCATGTACGGACAACAGATGCAGCAGGTAAGGACCGCTACAGACTGTCCCCGACCTCTCACTGTAGATAGTCTTACCGAAGATGCAGTTGGTGTATTATACATACTACAAGTAGTCTGTGTTCAACATCAGTATTTATAGTTCAAGTACTGTTGGTATCAACTTGAATCAACGAAATATTAATTTCAGTCTTACGCTAGAATTGGCGTGACCAGAGCTTGTCCCCCATAAATTTAACAATGTGTTGCCTGCAACATAAAGAACATGTTGTTAAACTGAATAAAGAGACCATTTTTACACAACCAATGCTTTATTCTCACCGACGTTTCGGTGACCTACCAACCTGAAGAAACTTTTCACGGTTGTTGTAAAACTTTTTTTGACCCCACAGACCCCCAATGACCTTGCGGGTCCGTTTGGCCGACTGACGGTTCAGGGCGGCGAGTCGCGGGCGGTCAACCTGCTGCAGAACCGGAACATCTGCCCAACGGAACCGGTCGAACCACCCAAGGCCAACCTGAGGGACGACCTGAAGAAAGTCAACACCAGTCCCGAGTAAGAACACCCCTATTATGCAGTGGTATAGCCCAGGCCCCGAATAAGAACACCCCTTTTATGCAGTGGTATAGCCCTGTCCAGAGTGAGAGCACCCCTTTTATGCAGTGTTATACCCCTGTCCAGAGTAAGAACATCCCTATTATGCAGTGGTATAGACCAGCCCCGAGTATGAACACCCCTATTATACAGTGGTACAGTCTAATCCCGAGTTAGAACACCCCTGTTATATATTATACAGCGGTATAGCCCAGTCCGCAGTTAGAATACCCCTATTGTGCAGTGGTATAGTGGAGTCCAGAGTTAGATCGACAAGCAATAGGCTACTTCACGATTGGAAGGCCGCATGTGCAGTGTGAAAAGTTGTGAGGGATATTGGTAATGATCTCTACTGTTCATTGAGTTAACCTGGTCCAAGCTGACTCTCCTACAGAGTAAAAGCCTGTTGTTGCCCCCCTCCCCCTTCTCCAGCCTGTTCCGGTGCACCCTGACAACTCTGCCACAGAACCAGAACCTGCTGAACAAGTGCAAACTGCCACTGGGCATCGTGCTGCATCCCTTCAAGGACCTCTCCGTAAGTACTATTCTCTCACTCACTCATTCATTCATTTACTCACTCAAGGATCTGTCCGAATGTAGTACTCTTTCACTCAATCATTCATTCATTTACTCACTCAAGGATCTGTCCGAATGTAGTACTTTTTCACTCACTCAATCATTCATTTACTCAAGGATCTGTCCGAATGTAGTACTCTTTCACTCAATCATTCATTCATTTACTCAAGGTTCTGTCAGCAGTGAGTAGAGATTTCATCAATCTGTACAAGATCCATTCAATCATTCCTTCATTCATAAATTTGAGTGTGGTTGTGGCTTGGTTCAGGCACTAGCAAGGTTGTATGTTAGGGTGATTTTCCTTTTGCGAGTATGTTTTTCCTGTTTCAATACTGTGCTACGAAATTGTTTCAACAGCAAACTTAGAACACCCCCGAAGGTTGACCCTTCCTACAGTGAAATTAGGTCCCAGCGAATATAACCAGATGTGCAGTTCTTTGAAAACCCTGTGCAGTTTCTGCAGACCAATCTGACGGGTGTGTATGTTCTGGGTTGCCTGCAGTGTGTTGGTTGTCAGAGGAGGAGATGTAGGGACCAGTCAGGCAGGAGGCCCAGCCTGCAGCCGTGCACCGCGGTACACAAGCTGGCTGATAAAAAAATGTTGAAATATTAGTTTGATTTTCTTTCCATTGGGAAGTTGTTCAAAATTCAGCCAGGATTTCTCTTTTTTTCTCAAATCTTTGACAATTTCAATTGTTGCAAACTTTGTGAATTTGTGTTCTCGCAGTTGTAAACTCTTTTCTAATTCAGACAAATTTTCATTGTTTTAATTCCATTCCAATGTTAACTCGAATTTTTCTCATTGTCAAGTTCCAAATTTGGCCAAACATGGCCTCTTTTTTCCCAATTTGTGAGAAATTCAACTGTTGCAAAGTTGCACGTTTGTGCTGCTTTGTCACAAAGCAGTTTTGATTTCGTGGTGAAGTATTGTTTTTTGCTCATCTGTCTGTGTGTCTGGGGGGGGGGGATGTATGAGGGGGTGAAGTCTGCCATCTCTGACTGCCTTGTCCCTTGCAGCATCTGCCCGTGATCACGTCCAGCGTGATCGTTCGCTGTCGCTCGTGTCGGACGTACATCAACCCCTTCGTCACCTTCATTGACAGCAGGAGGTGGAAGTGCAATCTCTGCTATAGGGTCAACGATTGTGAGTTATTCCCTTACCCCTCTAGGGCTCATTACTATAGGGTCAACCATTGTGAGTTATTCTCTTACCTATCTAGGGCTCATTTGCTATAGGGTCAACGATTGTGAGTTATTCCCTTACCCCTGTAAGGCTCATTTGCTATACTATAGGGTCAACCATTGTGAGTTATTCTCTTACCCCTCTAGGGCTCATTTGCTATAGGGTCAACAATTGTGAGTTTTTCCTGTACCCCATGTAGGCAGTCTTTTCTATAGGGATAGCAATTGTGAGTATATCTGTTACCCCTCCTGGTCGTATTGCCAGTAAGCAATCTCTGCTATAGATTCAAAGATTGTGACCCCCTAAGATATAGAAGCTGGAGTGTTACAGTAACTTACACTTACGAATGGTAAACCTATAGAGATACAGATACGTTGCCTATAACTTATGTAAGCAATATTTGCTTTAGGGTAGAAGATTTTGTGTTAATCTCTAACCCCCCTAGTAAACATTGCCAGTAAACCTTAACGCATTTCAAACAGGTTTAAAGGGGACCTCTCTTATAGCTTTGAGCAAATCTACAGCTCATGGATACATGGCTGAATTTTTTTCTGGTGTTTTTTTTCAGTACCAGAGGAGTTTATGTACAACCCTCTCACCAAGAGTTACGGAGAACCACACAAGAGACCAGAGGTCCAGAACTCAACCATAGAGTTTATAGCGCCTTCAGAATACATGGTGAGTTTAGTGTGAGGAAACATGGCTCGAAATTCCTTGCTTTTCCATTTTACATGATAAATGATTTTTTGCCCGGGCTGAATACCTTCTTTTTCTGCATACTAACATATAAACTGGTTGAAATAGCATGGGAAATTCACCTGAAACAGGCACATTTTGCCTACACAACTCATTTCTTTGCTTTTCACTTTTCAGTCCATCAAAAACGTTTAGAAAATGTTCCTAGCAGTACCATTCAAATCTTGGCACATGCTATATCCGGGAATGATACATAAAAGAAATACTGCCCCTATTTTAGCTGTACTGACCTGCATGTGCAGATGGTATCTTAAACCCTGGACATTTTAATGTCTGATGAATTCATACATTGTACGAATAAGTACAAACTATGGAGAGCGACAGACATTGAAACAGAGAGTAAATAAGATTTTAAAAAATGAATGGTTTTCCTCCATCTTCCCCCTCCAGTTGAGGCCGCCACAGCCGGCCGTGTACCTCTTCGTGCTGGACGTATCCCACAATGCCGTGGAGATGGGGTACCTGCACTCGTTCTGCCGCGTGCTGCTCGACGAGCTGGAGAGATTACCGGGCGACGCGCGGACCTCCATCGGCCTGCTGACCTTCGATAAGGTGCTGCACTTCTACAACCTGGCCGAGGGGCTGTCCCAGCCGCAGATGCTTATCGTGTCAGACACAGAAGGTACGGGGGCTTAGTTTTACTTCTGCAGAGGAACTTGTTGTCTAAGTTTTCTATGATTTTTACTGTCACAGCCACAGATGCTCATCGTGTCTGATACGGAAGGTACAGAAGGGGGTCTTTGTTTTACAGCTGCTGAGGAACTTGTTGTCTAAGTTTTCTATGATTTTTACTGTCACAGCCACAGATGCTCATTGTGTCAGACACAGAAGGTATCTGCCTGATTTGCCAAAAAGTAGTTACTCAAGCAACTGGATAGAACTGCTATCTACCTGGTTTGGTTTTTGGTTTGTCGATGAAGGTTGGACATCCAGGTGATAAGGTACAACAAATAATAGTTAAAGTACCCAAGCAACTGGATATGATTTCAGAAATGGTGAGTCGTTTCTGGCAGCATCCACTTCCTTTTCTTAGTAACACTGAGCAGATCAGTAGAAAATTAGGTTTTGTACCATAACTATGAATGGATATGCTAAAAAAAATTTGTTTCCTATGATTTTTACATCTCCCCAAATAAGTATTTTTGGGGCATGTCTGTTTGTGTACCTCCATGTGTTTCTTTGCTCAGTTCACGTTTTCCTCTCTGATCATATTTTTCTAAACAGAAATGTTAACACTTAGAATTTCTCCTTCTGGAGTGACCTTTACCCTGAGACAATTATGATGATGATGATGTATAAGAGTTTTGTTTACATTTAACCCTTGCCCTTTAACCTTTGCCCCAGATGTTTTCCTGCCATCCCCTGACAACCTCCTGGTCAACCTGCAGGAGTCAAAAGAGGTGAGAAATACAAACAGCATAACGTGTGGTTAAACTGAAGTAAAACACAGACTTGCACATTCGCAAGTATCATGATGGTAGTATATTGGTGTTGTGGATGGTAACAAGCAAAGAAACAGAAACAGTGTATATAATGATAATGCAACTTCTGGTGTAATGGCAATGAGGGAAGAGTATTTTCTTTACAGTTAGAAAGCCGCAGATGCAATCTCAGGT
>NC_049981.1:33417755-33421781 GCF_000003815.2 Branchiostoma floridae
GGGCCGGCGCTGCAAGTCGCTCACAAGCTCATGGTGCGTGGTCAATTTTTGTTTGTGTGTTTGCCAGTTTTCCTTTTTGGTATTTGTGTTCGGCTCAAATGATTGATTCTTTAATTGACTGGCATTTCATGACTCTTAAAGTAAAATCAGATCAGAGTTTGATTCTGACTCAATGTTTGTTTATTTCTTTGTTTGTTTGTTGACAGACCCCCACAGGCGGTCGTGTGTGCGTGTTCCAATCCTGTCTGCCGTCGCTCGGACCGGGAGCGCTCAAGCCACGGGAAGACCCCAACCAGCGAGCAGGAAATGTACGTATCCACTTGACTCCCAGTTCTTACTGTTATCCCCAACCAGCGAGGGTGAAATGTACATATTGTTGTATCCACTAGACTCCCAGTTCTTACTGTTATCCCCAACCAACGAGGGTGAAATGTACATATTGTTGTATCCACTAGACTCCCAGTTCTTACTGTTATCCCCAACCAACGAGGGTGAAATGTACATATTGTTGTATCCACTAGACTCCCAGTTCTTACTGTTATCCCCAACCAACGAGGGTGAAATGTACATATTGTTGTATCCACTAGACTCCCAGTTCTTACTGTTATCCCCAACCAACGAGGGTGAAATGTACATATTGTTGTATCCACTAGACTCCCAGTTCTTACTGTTATCCCCAACCAACGAGGGTGAAATGTACATATTGTTGTATCCACTAGACTCCCAGTTCTTACTGTTATCCCCAACCAACGAGGGTGAAATGTACATATTGTTGTATCCCCTTTACATCCAGTTCCTGTCACCCATTTTCTTACTGTTATCCACCGTTTTGTCTCTGCCTAGTTTCTGTGCTTTTTCTTGTCTTGTCAGTGGGAAAAATGATTTCCCATCCCATTCCCAGTGTATTGCCTCCCAATGCTGCTTTTTCTGGAGGAAACTTTTCTGAATTTCATCATGTACTGTACAGTATTGTTTGTCTCTTGTCTGCTGCCATTTGTCTTTATTTCTGGTGTTTCTGTGTTGTTATTGTTGTGTTCTCGTCACCCTCAACCTTCACCAGGCCGCCCAGAAGTTCTTCTCTCGCGGGGAGAAGGAAAAGGTATTCTGTCTGCCTAAAACCACAAACCTTCCAGTTTCATGTGACCTTTCCTGCTACTCACATGTGTGTGTCTGTGTCCCTGCATGGTGTATGGGTATATAAACATGTTTGTGTGTCTCTGATGCATTCCCAAACACTCCCGTAATGAACATTGACGTTTTGTGATGAAGTGTCATGTAAGCACACACAAACTGCATATTTTCTACCAAGATGTATCTTGACTTTCCCCCCCCCCCCTCCAAAAAAAAACTCTTCAGACAAAAGAAAGCTGAGAGCTTGTGTCAATAACGTCCATAACTCCATTGCGAGATTTTAGATAGTTTTGTGACAAAGAAATAGCGCCAGGTTTGGCATTTAATTCTTCAACTAAATCTTAAACCTTCCCACTTCAAGATGCTGACATTGCGTTGTAATGTACCCATGTTTGTGAATAACAAATTGCCTTGGACTGTGTTCCCAGGATGTGCAGCATTTGGGACCTGCCACGGATTTCTACAAGCGGATGGCGCTGGAGTGTGCCGGTCAACAGATCGCAGTGGACATGTTCTTCATGCCTGGGCAGTACACGGACATCGCTACTTTGTGTGAGTAGGGGTCAGGGGTTAGAGGTTACGGGTCTGGGGTCAGGGGTCATATCTTGCCTGGATAGTACACTCCAGTACACTTAGTAGGGGTCAGGGGTTAGAGGTTAGGGTAAGGTTAGGGTCAGGGTTAGGGCTAGAGTTCAGCAGATCGTAGTGGACATGTTCTTCATGCCTGGACAGTACACGGACATCGTTACTCTGTGTGAGTGGGGGTTAGGGGTTAGAGGTTAGGGTTAAGGTCAGGGTTAGAGTTCAGCAGATCACAGTGGACATGTTCTTCATGCCTGGACAGTGCACGGACATCGTTACTCTGTGTGAGTGGGGGTTAGGGGTTAGAGGTTAGGGTTAAGGTCAGGGTTAGAGTTCAGCAGATCACAGTGGACATATTCTTCATGCCTGGACAGTGCACGGACATCGTTACTCTGTGTGAGTGGGGGTTAGGGGTTAGAGGTTAGGGTCAAGGTCAAGGTTAGAGTTTAGCAGATCGCAGTGGACATGTTCTTCATGCCTGGACAGTACACGGACATAGCTACTCTGTGTGACTAGGGGTTAGGTTTTGGGTATGTTAGCAGTAAGGGTAGGATATGGGTTAGGGTATAGGTTAGGATTAGGGTTGGAGTCAGAGATACAAAGATTAGCATAAGTAAATTAGAAGGACATGGCAGAGTTGCCTAAGAGAATTTAGGAGACACAAAAATGTAATTTTCCTTCCTCACGTACCCTGAAACATGGAAGCTGATCATCATGTCCCTTTTCCCACTGCACAGCTGGTGTGGCGAAATACTCGGGCGGCTGCACGTTCTACTTCCCAGGGTTCCACCCGGTCCGCGCCCCGGCGCAGGTCACGCGGTTCGAGCGCGACTTGCGCCGGTACCTCACCCGGAAGATTGGCTTCGAGGCGGTCATGAGGATACGGTGCACGAGAGGTAGGGAGTCTGGTTTGTGCTGGGGCATCTTTAGACACTCAATTTTAAGGACATACAGCAGGGCTTGAAATCCTTTTTTCTGCATACCTGCACTGGTGCAGGTAACGTTGAAAATTACCTGCACCAGACAAGTTTTACCTGCACAACTCTGAATTTAGGAAGTATGGATCTTACTAAAACTGTTCAGGAACCATTGCTATTTTTTTTCTTTTATACTTTAGGTGGTAACAGTCAATGCAGCTAATAACAATCCACATACACCTATACCATAGGACATTTTTGTATAAAACCCAGCACATGGACCAGTGCAGGTTAGGTGCAGGTAGACACCAGAAATGCCTGTACAGCTCCAATTTTACCTGCACTAACCTGCATATGCAGGTGGTATTTCGAGCCCTGTACAGTAAGACAGAGATTCACTAATCTCATTGAAAAAGGAAAGTAAAATACAAGTCTTTTGTAGTGAAAAGTTTGTTGATCGCTGGATGACAAAGCTCTTTACTGATGGTTGATAAGGCGTCCGAAGGATGACCGCTGGGACACAACGATTTACCGGTTTCACTGAAATCCATAGCCACTCAATTGAAGAATATTATGAGGACCAACTGAGAGAAAGATTCACTCAACAGATTGGGAAAGAAAAGTTAAAAGGTCTTTCGTAGTGAAAAGTTGATAAATCGCTGGACAAGTTCTTTACTCCTAACCAGTCCATAATGACCAGCAGACTGTCACTGCAGGTAACATCGGCAGGTTATTCTGCACTGGTGATAGCAGGGAGAAATTTGTAGTCCAGCTGGGTCTTTAGTGTAGAAAATACTGATCTTCTCTTTCCCACTTGTCAGGCCTGAGTATCCACACATTCCACGGGAACTTCTTCGTGCGCTCGACGGACCTCCTCTCGCTGCCCAACGTGAACCCAGACGCCGGCTTCGCCATGCAGGTGTCGATAGAGGAGGCCCTGGTGGACAGCAGCACCGCATGCTTCCAGGCAGCACTGCTCTACACCAGCAGCAAAGGTGAGGGGTTCGAATCCCATGTGTGTGTGTGTGTGTGTGTGTGCTTCCAGGCTGCACTGCTCTACACCAGCAGCAAAGGTGCGTGTGTGTATGTGTGTATGTGTGTGTGTGTGTGTGTGTGTGTGTGTGCTTCCAGGCAGCACTACTCTACACCAGCAGCAAAGGTACATGTGTGTGTGTGTGTGTGTGTGTGTGTGCTTCCAGGCAGCACTACTCTACACCAGCAGCAAAGGTGCGTGTGTGTGTGTATGTATGTGTGTGTGTGTGTGTGTGTGTGCGTGCGTGCGTGCGTGCGCGCGCGCGTGTGCGTGTGTGTGTGTGCTTCCAGGCTGCACTGCTCTACACCAGCAGCAAAGGTGTGTGTATGTGTGTGTGTGTGTGTGTGTGTGTGTGTGTGTGCT
>NC_049981.1:33422830-33433566 GCF_000003815.2 Branchiostoma floridae
TGTTGTGTCCCCTCCAGGAGAGCGGCGGATCCGTGTGCACACCATGGCGCTGCCCGTCAGCAGTAACATCACTGAGATCTACGCAGGGGCCGACCAGCAGGCCGTCGTGGGGCTCCTGGCTCGGATGGGTAAGGGTTAACTTTTCCCTTGATCTGTCTTCAGTTAGCTGAGGTCGGATGGGTGAGGGTTAACTTTTCTCTAGTTAGCTCGGATGGGTAAGGGTTAACTTTTCTCTAGTTAGCTTGGATAGGTGAGGGTTAACTTTTCTCTAGTTAGCTTGGATAGGTGAGGGTTAACTTTTCTCTAGTTAGCTCGGATGGGTGAGGGTTAACTTTTCTCTAGTTAGCTTGGATAGGTGAGGGTTAACTTTTCTCTAGTTAGCTTGGATGGGTGAGGGTTAACTTTTCTCTAGTTAGCTTGGATGGGTGAGGGTTAACTTTTCCCTAGATCTGTCTTCATTTAGATGAGGTTAAACACACAATATATACGTGTGAATCCAGGGATGGGTAAGGGTTAACTGTTCTCTAGTTAGCTTGGATGGGTGAGGGTTAACTTTTCTCTAGTTAGCTTGGATGGGTGAGGGTTAACTTTTCTCTTGGATGGGTGAGGGTTAACTTTTCTCTAGTTAGCTTGGATGGGTGAGGGTTAACTTTTCTCTAGTTAGCTTGGATGGGTGAGGGTTAACTTTTCCCTAGATCTGTCTTCAGTTAGCTGAGGTTAAACACACAATATGCATCCATGCACACTGTGCATCCATGGATGGGTAAGGGTTAACTTTTCTCTAGTTAGCTTGGATGGGTGAGGGTTAACTTTTCTCTAGTTAGCTCGGATGGGTGAGGGTTAACTTTTCTCTAGTTAGCTCGGATGGGTGAGGGTTAACTTTTCTCTAGTTAGCTCGGATGGGTGAGGGTTAACTTTTCCCTTGATTTGTCTTCAGTTAGCTGAGGTTAAACACACAATATGCATGTGCATCCAGGGATGGGTAAGGGTTAACTTTTCTCTGCATCTGTCTTTAGCTAGCTAAAGCAACTGTCCATGTACATGTGTAACCAAGCAGGGGAAAGGGTTAACTTTTCTCTAGATCTGTCTTCAGGTAGCTAAAGCAAAAGTTGTTCTGTGCTGTTAACGCTAGTTCACCTTTATTTGCAGTGTAACTATTATCAGTTGTTTTAGCAACTGGTTGTTTAGGGAGATCAAATCAACGGACTTGATATCCCTAAATATCCTGTTTCTAAAAGCAACAGATATTGGTTATCCCTGCGGGTAAATGTGAACTAGCGTTAACCCAGTTTTATCGTTTTCAGCGGTGGACCGGTCCATCATGTCGTCCATACGCGACGCGCGGGAGGCCGTCATCAACGCCTGCATCGACTGTCTGGCGCAGTACCGCAGCTCGGTTGCCGGGCAACAGCTGGGCGCGCTCATGGCGCCGTGGTCGCTGCGCCTCTTCCCGCTCTACACACTGGCCCTGCTCAAGCACGTGAGTCTTACACACACACTCACTCCGTACACACACACACTCACTCACAGACACACACACACACACACACCCTACACCTTACACACACACCCTACACCTTACACACACACCCTACACCTTACACACACACCCTACACCATACACACACACCCTACACCTTACACACACACCCTACACCTTACACACACACACACACACCCTGGCCCTGCTCAAACATGTGAGTCTTACACACACACCCTACACCATACACACACACCCTACACCTTACACACACACCCTACACCTTACACACACACACACACACCCTGACCCTGCTCAAACATGTGAGTCTTACACACACACCCTACACCATACACACACACCCTACACCTTACACACACACCCTACACCTTACACACACACACACACACACACACACACCCTGGCCCTGCTCAAACAAGTGAGTCTTACACACACACCCTACACCTTACACACACCCTACACCTTACACACACCCTACACCTTACACACACCCTACACCTTACACACACCCTACACCTTACACACACACCCTACACCTTACACACACACACACACACACACACCCTACACCTTACACACACCCTACACCTTACACACACACCCTACACCTTACACACACACACACACACACACACCCTACACCTTACACACAGACACACATACACACCCTGGCCCTGCTCAAACACGTGAGGCGCTACAGACTGTTTCTATTCATCTGACTAGTGTCTGTCCCAAATCAGAGTTTCAATCCATAATTCCAAACTGACATGAATTGCAGTTCTGGCTGCCTGTAAGCAAATATCCACAAGCACAGGAAAAAGACTCTGATGGGGATCTCTACTAAGTCTGATTCCTCATGTAAAAATATTAATTTCTGCAGTTTCATAGATGTACAAAAAACGAGTCAAACTAACAATAATCTTTTCCCCCAGCCTGCGTTCCGCCTGGGCACGAGCACGCGGCTGGACGACCGGGTCAACACCATGAACCAGCTAAAGGCGCTGCCTCTGGCGGCTAACATCATGGCGCTCCACCCGCACATGTACGCTGTGCACAACCTTAATGACGAGGTAAGTACAACTGCACATGTACGCTGTGCACAACCTTAATGACGAGGTAAACACTTTCACTTCACTCTCACTTTCGTCACTGATACAGGTAAAACCTGTCTCTGTACCCTAGTGTTCTTATGATCTCTAACATTTGCCCATCGATGGAGAAAACACCAGCTATATCGCCACTGAAAATGTCCTAAGAGCTCACCTACTTGTTCTGTGAGCTGCATGTATTCTTCTGCCCTGTGAGTGACACTGGCTCAGCAATGGGATAGGAGCTTTCTGTTCGCAGATACCTGACAGAAAACTATTTCACTTTTGTCATCATGGAAGCTCATCTGTGTTAGTACTAATCATTGTACAAAGCTAAACTTTCTTTCAACACAAAGGATCAAATTTTCAGCTACCACTGTCTCCTTCTTTATGATCAACGCTGATGACCGATCACTTCGGAACGTAAACTGGCTAGAGTGATCTTATTAACACGTGATCTTGCAGATGCGTGACGTCAGTAATTGGTCAAAAGTTGTATTTCTTACTTCTGTTCCTGTTGAACCCCCAGGGAGCCCTGACGATCCGAGACCAGATCATCCCCCAGCCCCCGATCCTGTCCCTGTCGTCAGAACGGCTCAGCAGAGACGGAGCCTTCCTACTGGACGATGGAGAGGTCTGTCTGCCTGTTTGTTTGTTTGTTTGTGTGTTTGTTTAAGCACTTCTTTTTTTATGAGTCAATAGACTTTGTTGTAACTTATGATAGAGGGGGAATATTTAAAGGATTTCTCTTTAAGAAGTCGTCTGCACGGAATAGTAGGTCTGTCTGGGTTCCGTTTATTCCTGAAATTATTCAGCCCTTTTTCTATCAGTGAACAGGCTTTAGCCAAACTTGTGATAGAGGAGAAACTAGGAAATATTGAAGAAATTTTTTTTCTAAAAATTCTTCTACTCGAATCATAAACTGCAGATGAATTTTTATTTTGTTGTTGTTGTTTCCAAATTTTTCTACTTAATGGTTTGAGTCATAGTATTCACATGTTATGCACTCGCATGCTGTTGTAGTGAAAGTAATGGATTATTTAATGTAAGGGTGTATTGAAAGTGAAAAACTGAAGAATTAGGTTTGTAACGGAATAGTACGACATCTAAAGTCTAAACCATGGAACAACAACATGTACGATGGACAATGGAAAATGGAGTAGAACAAGTAATAAATCTCACACTCACCACATGGTTTATCATCTGTTGATCCTCATGTAATGAGTAACTGTACATAAACATAACATAAAGTAATCATTCACAACATTATGCTAAGGACTGGCCATGAAGAATCTAACTAACTAATGCTGTCCACCCCCCTGCAGGGCATGTACA
This sequence comes from Branchiostoma floridae, assembly GCF_000003815.2. Taxonomy (NCBI): domain Eukaryota; kingdom Metazoa; phylum Chordata; class Leptocardii; order Amphioxiformes; family Branchiostomatidae; genus Branchiostoma; species Branchiostoma floridae. The sequence goes on from NC_049981.1 coordinate 33,426,755, forward strand.
TGTTCGTGGGCCGGTCCATCTCAGTCCGGTTCTGCACTGATGTGCTGGGCACGGAGAGTTTTGCTGCTATTCCTGATGTGATGGTGAGAAATACACATCGTGTGTGTGTGTGTGTGTGCGTGTGTGTGTGCACGTGTGTGTGTGTGTGTGCATTTGTGCATGTGTGTGTGTGTGTGAGTGCGTGCGCGCGCGCGCGTGCGTGCGTGTGTGAGGGTGTGCATTTGTGCTTGAGTGTTTGTGTGTGTGTGTGTGCATGCGTGTAAATGGGTGGGTGGTCACGTGTGTGCGTGTATGTGTGTGAGTGTGCCTAAGTTTGCCTCAGGTTTTCTTCAGGTCCTCCTTAGGTTGTGAACTTAGTTTGTAATATTGACAGCTGAAGGTTCATGCTTCCTTGTCCCCCCTCTCCCTCCCCAGTTTGAGCTCCCAGAGCTGGATAACGCAGACTCGGAGCGTGTCCGGAGTTTCGTGGGCTGGCTCCGAGAACAGAGACCTTTCTTCCCGCCCCTGCAAATTATCAGGTAAGGGATTGCGTGTGATATAGGTAAAGCTTAGAATTAAAAAAAAAATTTAGAAATGAGACACAAATTCTAAACCATGAAATTAAACTGGCACAGCCTTCCTGCATTTTTATGTTAACCTTCAAGTAAGAAAAACAAACTATTTTTGATCTGTTTCTTCTCCAAACAAATATGTTCAATGATTTGGATTAGACCCCTGTCACCATGGCTACTGTATGTGTAGCAAACACCCTGTGGTGTTTGATTACATAATGTATAGCAAGTGGTAGAACAGAGCTGGAGAGGCTGGTCACCACATAAGTAAATGTGTCTTGAGTAAGAATAAACAGCAGTAGTTAGGCTACACCAAGTGATGGTGAACATCATGTATTTGCATATGTATTTGTATATAATGTTACCTTTATTGGCATGAAAGCTCATTTGTGTTGGTATAATCCATATTGAAGTTTTTAGCTGTCATTCAACAATAAGAAATCCCTCACCTCAATTTTTTGGTTGCACATCTGTCGACCTTCGTCATGAGTCACCACTCCTGACGAAGGTCGGCGGATGTGCGACCGAAATTTGAGTTGCGCAGATTCTGGTGTTGAATGACAGTTAAAAACTTCAAAATGTTACCATTTAGTCATGCCTGTTTTCTTCTCCGCACACACAATCCTTCATTCAGTCTCTAATTCATTCGTTCCTTCCCAGAGAGGACAGCAGACAGAGGATGGTGTTCCTGCAGCACCTTGTGGAGGACAGATCCGAGTCCATGTTCTCATATTACGAGTTCCTCCAGCACATACAGAAGGAGGCCTGCAAGTAACGCCCCCTACCCCTCACGGCCTGAACTGCGGGGCCGAGACAGGCTCAATTTTATTGCAAAGTTCTGACGTAATAATTGCTTCATGTAAATTTCGCTTTAGTTAAACAAATTTTGAAGGATGTTATAGATACGAGCTTATGTCAATCTGTATGATAATTTTGCGAAATGCAGAAAATTCTTCTTCCTGTAAGATATCAGCCAATTGTCCTGTTCCATGTATGTTATTATCCATGTGGGGAGGGGGGCGTTCTCGTTCTGCTTGTACCATGTGGGGAGGGGGGCGTTCTCGTTCTGCTTGTACCATGTGGGGAGGGGGGCGTTCTGCTTGTACCATGTGGGGAGGGGGGCGTTCTGCTTGTACCATGGGTTAGACGGCGCTGCCTGCCTTGAAACCTTAAAGAACAGAATACAGGCCTTAGCAAGCAATGCTTCAGATGTGTTCAGGTTCAGACAAATTTTAATGAAACACGTAATTCTGGACCTGTTCAAAGAAGTGAACAGCCAATAGCTGTTACCATAGAAACGGTGGCGTGGGAGGAAGAAGTTGTGAATTTCCCAGAAACAGCAACTTTTTTGAGCATCTGTCTGGGTCTTTGCTATGAAATAGGTTACATAAATGTGTACATTTATCCCATTGTAATTATAATGGTGGTTCTAATGTCCAAAATGCAATATTATCTAGAATCTGAGTTACAGAAATTAGGAAAATGCATCTTGAATCCCTTAACATTATAAAAACAACTGCTTTCCTGTGCTGATGTGATATACACTCTACACAAAAAGTTAGGAACCTTGATTTCAGTTATTTGAACCTCCGTTGTTGCTTTGTGGATTGTACAGTGTTATGTATCACTGGAAAGCTTTTTAGATTTTTAATGCCCTGTACAATAGTACCCCCAATTGTTTAATCACACAACCATGGGTCAAACCTGGAACTATAGTACTTCTGTGAGTGGGTCACCACATGTGACAAGCCAAAATTTTATGAATAAGCTTTCCAGTGGTATATAATACAATACACTTGACAAAGTAACAATGGGGGTACATGTATGGACTTTTTGTGTACATTAATGTGTTCTTGTTTCCCATAGTTTCTATCCCATGTATACAGACTAATGTGTAAAAGAAGCAACCCAAATTATTTCATGTATCATGTTGATACAGTAAAGGCGCCTCCAATTCAATATTATGGATCACATTCTTCTGCTGCCTCCAATCTGGTGCCAGTGTGCAAAAGAAAAACATGTATGGTTAAATCAAAATTGAAACAAGACACAGAAGTACACTATTGAAAAGGAAAGATAGCAAAAAAGCTGTATAAAGAGTTGGGCAGGCAGAATATGACACTTTATAATTCTTGTACTAAGAACAAAGGATGGAAGAAAATAAACGGTTTTACAGACTCCAAATCAGTTGTTTCTCTTTTTTCCTGTCCATCCCACTGGCTCACCCTGTTCGGTTAAAGTGTCACTCCTTCACTCACTCACTTGAAGACAGGCATTCCCAGAAGAGCTTGTTAGAGCGGCTTGACTCAGCAACGTTTTTGTCAACACTTCTGCCATAAGGATTTCAGTTTTTACGAGACCAACTATTTCTTAACGAACTACTCGTACAAAATAAAACTGACATTTGCTTAACTTTATTTTCTAAACAGTTTCTTAGTCAGTAATTGTATTTTGTAAGTTAACTTTCATGGTTTAAATGTTCATTATATAATTCCTCTTTTGCTTGAATTATAAGCTGTGCACATGTTCACATATTCCTACAAATTGTGCACCAGTCAACTAATTTTATGTCTACAACTACACTCAAGGCTATCTCACTAATGCCATTTCTACAACTATAGAAATTACACTGGTGTTACTTCTACAATTACTATCAAAGCTACCTCAATAGTGTTACATCTACAACTACTCTCATGGCTATCTCACTAATGCCATTTCTACAACTATAGAAATTACTACCTCACTAGTGTCACTTCTACTCTCAAAGCTACTTCAATAGTGTTACATCTACAACTACTCTCATGGCTCGCTTGCAGTACAGTCTATCCCTCATCGTTACAATCAGGTCCTTATCACATAGTCCAGTCTCTGATTCAATAAAGTTCCTTAACATAAGGCATGGACGGCCTCTTCTACTCTCCAAGCAGAGGTTGGTGGGAAAAATCGTGACGTTTCCCCTTTGGTGGGAAGACCAGTCGAAAAAAAAATATGAAAGGAAAACGTCACGATTTTTCCCACCAACCCCTGCTTGGAGAGTAGGCCTCTTCTACAACTATACTCAAGGCTACTTTACTAGTGTCACTTCTGCGGGTACAGTCTAGGCTACCTTACAAAATGTTGCCATGTAGACCATCTCTTACTTTTTAAATCAGGTGAAAATCAATTCTGATGCGCGGGAATGAGTTGCACAAGGATTCCAGATCAAATCCTTATTTTTGGGGGGTACAATAATAAGGAATATCCTCGTGCAACTTGTCTCTGGGCTGTTTTTAACCGCTCAAAGTGTCAAATTATGATGTAACTGTGAGAATACAGTGCAGTAGATGTCAATATCATGCAGATTGCCTTATTCAGAATATTTCCACTTCGACGCTGTAATATTGCTTAGGTTGCCTTTAAGGAATCGGCATTATCAGATCACGTGAAGACCACGTGCCCTTCACGTGCCCTCAGCTGTCCACCGCGACCTTGACGTCCTTCAGCACGCCCTCCGCCTGCCCGTAGATCTCCCCCACCCCGCTCAGGCCCTTCTCGAACACGCCCAGGTTCTTGTCGAAGTTGAGCAGCGCCCTCTGCCGGTCCGCCCAGGCAGTGTGCTCCCGCTCCACCCGCTCCCGGTCAGACGCCTGCTCTCCCACAATCCTTTGTAGGCTGAGCTGAAGTCTCGGGGCGCGACTGAGAAATAAAGCAAAAATTATATACTTTTGATAGATAGATGATCTAAGGCTAATTATGGGACAGCTACTGGTCATGACGATTATGTTTTTTTTATGTACAATGTACTATTTAATCAAATATTTTTATATATCTTATTACTAGTATGCTGTCAATGTCAAATTCCATCTGTCATTTGTTAGCCTCTACCAGGCTTCGTGGATCGGTGGTCTAATTGTAGAAATTGGACAAATAGATTCTATAGTATGCTAGGGGAGTTAGCCGGCCAGAAGAGTACGTTTTCTCACCACTCGTGGTGAGGATAATGATTCTACCGATCCACGGAGCCTGGTAGAGGCTAGTCATTTGTCTCTGTCACCAGCGTCAGCAAGGTTAGCCCTTTGTTATAACCACGGGCTAGTTAGGCAGCCCTGGCTGTGCGTGCGGGACAACGTTACCTGATGATTTCCCTCAGCGCGGTGTTGAGGCTGGCGACCTCGGCCACGGCCTGTTGGACCTCGGGCGCGGTGACGTCACCCTCGGGACAGAGGGAGAAGGAGTGCGCGCTGGAGAACATCACGTGATACGTCGTGCCGTCTGCGGAAACAAACGGACGGGAAAGTTTTACTCACTAGTTCCATTGCGTCATAAGAGAATTCGTCTGCTTACTATGAATCTTAAAAATTACGTGGTGGATCTATTAATTTTTTAGGGTTTGGCTGTCACGTCTCCACTGCAAGTGTTTGTCTGTTTGTTTGTTTGTTTGTTTGTTTGTTTGTTTGTTTGTTTGTTTGATTCTACCAGGGTGTGTGTAAGCGTCGATTACACAGCGAGTTTGCATTTCCAGTGTATTACTACTGTACTGGAAAATTACTACAGAAGTCAGTGTAAAATATCACGAGAACGTAGCAAAAATATTCGTTCATTATTAAGTACAAATCGTACGTTTCTCTCATATTCTATCAAATTGAACACGAGCATTATGTTGCCATCATTTCACAATGACGAAAAGCGGTTCATTTAAAGACAAAATTGAAATTAAAACAGTCTCCCATGATGTTTAGTAGACGTGGCGTACTTTGTCTGCTGTTGATTTCCTCCAGACAAGCCGACAGACTCTTGGCCTCGTCGCAGCCAAACAGCGCCTTGAATCTCCTCAGTCCTTTTATCAACTTCTGGTGCTCCTGTTGCAGTTCCGACAGCAGCTGCGAGGCGTCGCTGTACATCTCGTCCAAGTGCGCCACCTGCACTCTGAAGATCCGGACTTTTTCTTCGTGATCGTGAGTCGGAGATTCTTCAATTAGGAGAAAAATCTGTTACTGACGCCGAACAAATGCTTACATGTGACGGTTTCTTTCTCAGTAAACGAAGCAAAAATATAAACAGTCACTGATACAGAAAAAAATGCTGACAAAACATTCACGCAAGTGCAGTTTACGTATCACCTGCTCATTCTTTTTTCATTTCAACCAACCGATCAACCAAACAACCACAGACCAACCAGCCAAACAGCCAGGCAGCAAACACAACCAAACGCGGTCAGTAACAACTCAGTTGCAATCCTCACCTGTCCCCTTCTTACGGACCCGCTTGCTGAATCTCACTGACGTCACGTGTGCGTCACTTCCGGTGCCCCCACGTGACAAGGGAGGTTCCACGACTTTGCGCCGGAGCAGGGACGTTTTCTATAGAAGACAGGATGGTGGGGTGGGAAAGGGACAGAAAGGTATTGTGTAAAGTTTATTCTTCTGTCCAACACGTAAAACAGACAAATTCTCGTCCCTCCTCAGAATGACTGACACATGTAATTTGTAATTTGACATCTACCGGTGTAGGTCAAAGCTGCCTGGGAGTCTGCGCGCCTGCCCATGTGGAGAGGAGCTGCAAACCATACAGCATTTGTTACAAATCTGTAAACTTGGCCCCACCTGCTCAGACAGCGATATGATGATGATGATGATGATCAAACTTAGTCTCCAAGCAGACCCTACGGTGCCTTAGAGATAATATCAAAGCTGGCAAAGGAGTATAGCCGGCCAAAGGGAGTCAAACGGGCACCTGGTGCCGCTATACCAAGTCCCTTGCCAGCTTTGATACTATTGCTAAAGCACCGTAGGGTCTGCTTGGAGACTAGATCGAACTCTATTAGGAAATACATGTATGCGGAGTTGTTATTGTTATCATTTCCCGTTTGTGTGTTTGTTTTACTCATAGAGCAATCATAGAGCAAGACGACTGCACTGATTGGCTCTCAGGTGCTCCCGGAGTGCAAGTTCGGCATGTTTCTTATCAATGTAATTCTCTTTCAGACGAGACATGCATTGTATCTGTTGTAAGGATTGTCATCAGAAAGAATAAACCGTTCATTTACCTCGTCCGCGGACCCCCTCCCCTCTCCCTCCGTGTCTCCGCCAAAACAGCAGCACAGAACCGGCATCTTTCACCGGACATGGGTCTCAAGGTCAACCTGAAGACTAAGGTCACGGCAGCCGTTCACTGGTGTATATCTGACCCCCTGGTCGTCCGGCTTGACAGATGTGGGTTGGTAAAAGCTGGCAAGTGACAAGCATAAGACCGTTTGGACACTGTTATGTACACTGCATATCT
>NC_049981.1:33434221-33438904 GCF_000003815.2 Branchiostoma floridae
AATTGTCCGCTTCCTTTAAATAGTTTAAGTACTGTTCACCTCACACGTGTGACAAACGCACGACGCAAACCTGGCCAATCTAACGGTTCCCCCAGGTGTGAGGGCACGGTGGTCACATGACACAGGTAACTCACCTCACAGGTAACTCACCTACTCGGCTCCCCGGGCGTTCCGACAGGTGAGAAGCCGTCTCACCTGCGGCCTTTCATCCCGCCGCTGTGACGTAACCACCACGAAAGCCTGTCCTGTCCAGTAGAAGCAGGAAAACCCGCCAGCTCTGGTCACGCCAGAGTTTTTTGTCAGACACGGAAACTTACTTTCTAAACTCCTGCCTGAAGTTTGCCGACCACCTGTGGGTCAAAGTTCACCAGGTGGTCACATGCACGTGATGCCGTATGGACGAGACCATTGAGGTTTTTTTTTTTAACTTCGCCGTTACAACAGTCAACACCTTTCACTCGGAATTTCAACTATATCTTTGGCTATGGTTTATTTTGTTAATGGCATTGAAAACAAAACAAAACAATAAAACAACTTAGTAGTATTTAAGTCTCCAATTTGAATCAGTTTCGGCACACACACGTGACCACGGGCGCCAGACAGGAAACAAACACAGGTATGGTCTATCAGGTGATCTCCAAGCAGATGTGTGGGGCAAACTTGTCTTCCTTTGGTCATTTTACCTGATGTGTACGACTGAGCTAGCCTGGAATCCAGCCGTATTGTGCTTTGGTCGCGCCCCTGAGGTACGCTTCCTGCCAATACGACTGGCCTTCGTTACCATTCGAACGATTGGCATTTCAATATTCGCACACTTTATGTGCGCGATTTCTGATTGGCTGTTAGCACCACCAAGATGGAAATCGAACACAAACTATCATGTTTACAGTTTGTAATCGAACGGAACACTACTTCTATCTTGCGACTTATTAGTGAAGTAAGGGCCGATTGTTCCAATCCTAGCGAAGGCCAGACGTGTTGGCAGGAAGCAGAGCGACCAGAGCACAACACGGCTGGATTCCAGGCTACGACTGAGCACCCTGGACTTCGTTTCCAATCGATCTGACAGCTCTAACCCTGGACGTTCATGTCACCTACATCTGTGTGTGTTTTGGAACCTAATGGAGGGCGATGTTGTTCCTAAGTATGGTGGTGTTGGGGGTGCAACAGTATACATTCTTTCACTCATTCAATACGAACTTGTCCAGCAGATTCCTAGAAATGTGTTTTCGTAGCCCAACTAGTACATGATTAGTTCACTATTATAGAATGATAGTGCAGTGTCTCCCTATCATTCTAAGGTATGCTGTTCTTAATCTCCAAGCAGATACCTCTGGTGGCATAAAACAGTAACATAAGTCTGGGGAAGGACTTCAGCGGAGGCCTATTTTGCCCCTCTGCCAGCTGAAGTCCTTCCCCAGCTTATGTCACTGTTTTATGCCACCGGAGGAATCTGCTTGGAGATTATGTTGTTCTATGGTCCAGGTGGGACATCCTGGTTCTATGGCTGGTTTTTCATTAAATGTGGTAGATTCAAACCTAACACGTGACTGTGTGTGCTGCACACCCGTTCTGTGTGTGCTGCACACCCGTTCTGTACTGTACTGCAATTTTGCTTTCAGCAAAGTTTTACTCTGTGATTGGAGGTATAGGAAGGGTTCTGCTTTCTGTGTTTTACCATTCATACTTTCACATCACACACCCACTCTCTCTCTCTCTCTCTCTCTCACTTACTCTATCTGCTTTGCTGTCTGGGCAGGGTTAGACGCATCATAAGGCCACACCAATTTAATTTCTTGGTTCACGGATTGGCTCGCTCCTATTTTTTGGGAAAAAAAATAAAAATTACCACTCAGCAAATTTTCACCATTAATGAAACCATTCACCAACTTTCTGGTGTAGCAAATTGGCCTTTATATCATAAGCTCCTTAAAGTGTGGGTACAGGTGCTGTTACTGTACAAAAATAGTGTTTTTGTACTTTTTTCGAGCTGAAAACTTTTTTTCTTTATGTTTTGGATTAGCCGTTACCTTTGCCCCAACCATTTTACAATTTTTATTTCGCCCTCTCGCTCCATATTTTTTATGAAAAAATCCGTGAACCAAGAAATTAAATTGGTGTGGCCTAATCCCATTTTGGTTGCTCACTGCTGTCTACTTGAAAGGGGGCCTTAGACCAAATTAGTACCAGGATTCACGAATCAGGAGACACCACAGCACGGGATGATCCTGATTTGGGTCTCCTGGTATGAACGGCTCCGAGGGGGATTAATCCCCGTCAGTGGCGGATCAGGAGTTCTCCCCTCGAAGGTGGACAGTTCATCCGGATTGGCTAATCCAGATCAAACCCCAACGCCTGGGTGCATGCCGATATGCAAATCCTGGTATGCACTAGCCTGATGGGGTGATGTAGCCTGGGTACCATCCGGAAAGTAGTTTGCTCCGGTGTTCATTATATACTACATGTATATACAGTTGCTTCTAGCTCTGACATTCATTATACACTATATACTGTCACTTCTCTGCCGTTCCATCTGGGACAAGGGACCACGTTAACGTCTGGAATAGTCCAAATTTCAAACGCAGGCGCTGATTGGTCCCGACACATGAGCGATTTATGGAAGGGGTTCAAGCAATTGTTCGAACAGGCGTTCCAACACCAAACAAGCCCTCTGTCTGCTTGCATGCGGGAGGGCCTGTTGTCATCGAATGAGTGCTCTAGAACCCATTCCTTAATACGCTCATTAACTGACGTTAGTACCAAAAGGTTTGAATGGACAGGTCTTCAGACGGATAGCAGAAGCGAACATAGCAGCAAACTACAAAATGTCCGGATGGTACCCAGGCTAGGTATGTATCAGGTGTTGGTGAAAATTATATGCATGGAAATCACAACAATGACGACACAAATGAAACCTTTAGACACGTGTAAAGTCTCTCCTGTTTTTGTTTTTACTTCTGGTGACATCTGATTACTTATGAAGAAAAATCGTTACAAACAGAACCGTACGTGTGCTACACATCCCACAGAAATACTGTCCCCACAAAACAAGCTTAAAACACATGGCGCCCCCCCACCCCTACTGTACCATGTCGTGTGGCGGCGCCCCACCCCTACCGTACCATGTCGTGTGGCGGCGCCCCCACCCCTCTGTACCATGTCGTGCGGCGCCCCACACCCTTACTGTACCATGTCGTGTTGCGATTAGAAGAATATACAAAGGAGACGCGTGATGCTGACGGCTACGATACTTCGGCATGAAACGTGCGAATCTGGAAAAAGCCCGACGATCAAACATGGTTCGACTAAGATGGCAGCAAAATTAGTACAATGTGAAAATCCACCCTGAAATCTCCCTGCCTGCGAAATTACCCCTGGACAAGACAGTCGTTTTGTTTCCCTATAAGCTAGTCCAACTTCATCCCCCCTCCCCTACTGTCGTTCCCTCCAGCTGTATCTGCACACGGCAGCTCTGACCTCTAACCCCTGACCCCACCCATGCAGCTGACCTTTAACCCCTGACCCATGCAGCTCTGACCCCTGACCCCACCACCTGCCCTCCCAAGCCGGATGGACTTAACCCTGTAAACATGCCAACAACTTACAACAGAACGATAAAAATTTCTCTGGACACAATTGGGGAGGTTTCCAATACTTCACAAACACATCTAACCAAAACTTTAACAAATTCCCCACACACCCTCTCCCTCGCAAGGATACACAATAAGCTTTACTTAGAACAAATACATCTAGACATCGGGTGGTACCATTTAACACAAAGGGGTTGGGAACATATATTTAGTATTTAGCAAATCCAAAAGGAAATGTGTAAACTTGGGGACAAGGGGGTGTCCCGGTCACTATGGCAACCAGGACAGTCTGGCTCTCTGCTGGCTCTTTTTATGGTTCCAAGTTATGAATATTCATGAACCTGCCTTACGGCCAATCAGATCAGCTGCAGCTCATTAAGTGCACAACATCTCACAGCCATCTGATTGGCTGAGAGCTGGATTGAAAAAACATTTTACAAAACGACATCAGTTTTTAATGTTTTATAATACTGTCAGAGAGACTGTCTGAGTTACAGTACTGTAAATTCCTGTAAAGTACTGTCAAGTTTTCGCTGAAATTTGCGGTCAAAATTGTGTAGTACTGTAGTAATGCATTGGAAATGCACATCTGTGATGAGGGGGTCACTGTAAACATGCAACTGCCGTGAAAGTTTCCAGATTTACAGTAGAAGCAAAAAGGGCCACCCAGAGACCAGACTGAGGGGGTGGTTATGGGAGGGGGGGAGGGGGGCTGTCCCGTGGGGGAAGGGGAGGGATCTGCTGGTCAGTGCTGCGGCGTGCAGACGCCCCCGGGGAGGGTTACATGGCGTATTTCTGGGTCCATTCCTTGGCTTGGTGGTTGTATTTTGGCCTGTCTGTCTTGTACATGCGAGCGATGTCCGGGACCAGGGGGTCGTCCGGGTTAGGGTCCGTCAACAGCGAGCAGATCGACAGCAAAACTGGGGAGAAACAGAAAAAGTGTGAAACCAGGAGGGGAAACTTCTGTCTCAGGGATGAGTTTGGCAACAGTTACTTATCAATTCTATTACTGGACAATTCACAGGTCCAAAGTACGACAGTGAAGGTTAGACATCCACGTAATAAGATACAGTCACTGACACTGGATACAGTC
>NC_049981.1:33439677-33449248 GCF_000003815.2 Branchiostoma floridae
GACACCGTTTCGTTTCTGTCATGTGTGGGAATGATTCCCTGCTGGGTGCGAGTAGTAGTGACTAGTATATGGGTGGGTGTTGTGTGGGTGTAGTATGTGTGGGTGTGAGTAGATGGGTGCGTACGTGTGTGGGTGAGTGAGTAGATAGGTGCATGTGTGTGTGTGTGTGTGAGTACGTGTGTGGGTGCGTTCCTCACCTTGGGTGGTTTGAAGGGGTAGTCTATGTGTGTCAGTATGCGTGTGTGAGTAGATGGGTGCATGTGTGTGTGAGTAGATGGGTGCATGTGTGTGTGCGTGTGAGTGAGTGTGTGAAGATTCCTTACCTTGGGTGGTTTGAAGGGGTAGTCTGTGGGGAAGTGTGTATGTGTATGTGTGTGAGTGCTAGTGTGTGTGTGTGTGTGTGTGTGTGTGTGTGTATGTGTATGTGTATGTGTGTGTGTGTATGTGTGTGTGTGTGCGTTCCTCAACTTGGGTGGCTTGAAGGGGTAGTCTGAGGGAAGTGTGAATGTGTGTGTGTGTGTGAGTAGAAGGGTATGTGTGTGAGTAGATGGGTGCGTTCCTTACCTTGGGTGGTTTGAAGGGGTAGTCTGTGGGGAAGTGGATGTTCAAAAAGAACACCCCGCCTTGGTACGGACTGTCGGGCTGCAGAAACAAACATGGCAAATCAGACATCGAGTGTTAATGAACGCTAAGTATATGAAATCAGTACAGAACCTTTCAACTGCTCAGGTATACGTACATCACATCATCACAATATAAACTATCGCCTAAACATCAGAGTTTGAAATATGCTGCATTGCATGTTAGTCTGTTTGAGTTAAGTGGTGGGAACACATTTTGAACCAGTATGTTGCCAGTATCGCAAGGTAAAAAGTCCATTGTAGTTTGGAATCTCTCTTGCTTCCACTTTTCTGCAACTAAGCATGCAATAGACATGTAAACATGTCATGAGGGGGCACACTTAACTGCACATAGACAATCTAAAAGTTCGAAATTCTATGGTCCCTTGAAATTTGCAAAAAAAGCTTTCCTAATCCAACGCAAAGCAAATAGGGATACTACTATAATCTGTTTTTGAGAAGTATGGTGGATTTTTTAACATGCTCCAGGGATGCATTGCCTTAAACAAGGGAGCATTATAGTCTCATATATGAGTTATTTTGTACTTACCGGGCCCATGATCGTAGCCTGCCAGTGAAATACTGTGGAGGAAGAAAAACAAGAAAAGTCAAATTACACAACTCAACATTATTTAGACACCTAATTGATTCGAGGACCTTGTTAATTTGTTGCATTTCAAGAAAGAATTGTAGTTCAACGAAATGTAAAAATTAAAAAAAAAAAATATTTCTTGGTTTGAAAAACTATGTCTGTGAACTTAAAACATACTAAGTAAGTGTATGAAAACATAATTCCTGGCAATTTTGTAAAACAATAGATTAAGTACCCATGAATTATACTATTTCAAAAATATTGTGTACTTCAGGTAAGGGGTGAGGTGTGCAATCTCAGCCTTTGATAAAGCAGCATTTGAAAACGTGTCCAACTTACAGTCATCCCCGACTGGGCCTGCAGAGCACTGTGCAGGGGGGTCCCGTCCCAGGTCCTGCAACTCCTGAGGGGGGGGGGCACAAAGGAGGGGGGGGGAAAGGAAACAATTAGTGTTTACGGCAACAAGGTTTGACATCCATTACACAAAATTATGTCGCACCTGGGAGCCCAAAATCAACCTTGGCCTCCTTCTCAACAGCTAGACACCAAATATCATTACTATACATCCAGAGATTCTTAATAAAATATGCTGACCACAAAGATTAGGAAACAAACACACATATTATACCTCAATTTTGCATGGGGGTAATGACACAATTTGCTCAGGTTTGCTTCTTGACATATTCTAGAGACTGTATTTGTGTAACCATTAGTATTTGCATTAGTTTGTGCATGGGAGGAGGGAGCAAACACTTGCAAAAATGGATTGTTCCATATTCATCCCTGTACAAAAATGGAACATTCCAAAATAACTTCCATCCAAAAATTAAACTATTGCAAATTTATCCCGAAGAATGAGCCATTCTAAAAACAAAACACTTCCATTTAAGAAATGGCTTCACATCTTGAGATACTATATACTATACTACAGAGGGACCTTAAATGCCCCTGTCTGCAAATGCACGAGTGAGTAATAGTGTACAGATACTGTACAAACATGTCTGCCCTGGTCAGTGGAACCTCAGGTCTGAAATAGCCCCATGTTGGCTCGGTCTCGCCTGGGGCAGGAAACTCCCCCAACCAGACATGACTGGCACACAGAAATTCACATCACAAGCATGGCGCATGAACGGGCTGCTATGTTTAGCCTCAGCAGGACTGTTCCAAATGTGCTGCTATGTTTAGCCTGATGGGTAAGTGGGAAGTTGTAAAACAGGGACGACAGCCAAACATGGATCAGAGATGACTACAGTGCAATGAATATCTGTAGATGACAGGACAATGTGGCAGCTTAATGTAATATCTTGGCTCTCTAATATACTAACTTCTGAAACCTCCTTGCCTCGTCTACTGCAGAATCAAATGAGTGAACAGAACTGTGAAGAACGTTGAAACCTCCACAGACAGAGCCTCACCAGTGCAGAACCAACTACCAGTACTACACTGTCCAATATCTAACATCCTCTACTCTGTGAACTGTCCTCTCAACAGTCAACTGAATTGAAACGATCTTGTTTGAGCCATAGTATCTTAACAACCAAGTAGTAGGACTGATGTTTAATGTTCCTGAATCCTCCAGTTGTAGAGTTTAAATATTTGATGATCATACTGCATGTGTGTTAGTGTTGTTGTAAGAATTGTCTGTCCTGAAGTCCGGGAAGATTAGTGTGTATCCTCGGGCACACTACCAATGGATTTTCTTGATTAAGTCTAAAGTCTTAAGACAATTGCTATGACTCATTCTTAAACTGCCCCGCCCATGTCAGGTGTCACTCTGTCACACACACAGGTCCTTGTCATGGGTATGTCAGATGTCCCATGCTCTACAGGTAGAAGATAAAAAGTCACAACTGAAGTCACTTTTGTCTCCCCTACAATATATACATCATAATGGGACCTCAACTTAAAGATTTTGAAGTTAGCTATAGAATTGGGTTTTATCACAATTTTTCCAAGCTCGTGCTTGATTCCAGTCCCTTCCTGTGACCCCGGACTGCTGTATACTACGGTGTGCACCTAAATTTTTCTGGGTGTCAAAATGATTTGGGCAGTTCTGACTTTTTCTCCAGGACATATTTTAATTTTGAGTGACCTTAAATTCTTACTACAAACAAACTGAGGAACAGAGAATATGGTATGGCTCTAGCAGTAATAAAATGAAATTTAAATAAATAAACTTGGGGAAATTAGGGCGTACCAAAGGCGTACATCTCCCCAAACAGGTGTACGCTTTCTGATATTTTCAGTCAAGGGCGTACAATGTACACCCGTACGCACTGAGACGCATGTACGCATGAGACCCAGCCCTTCTGGGAGATCACACAGTAACACAGATAACATCTTCTCAACACACACACCAGTCTGACGCACGCACAGGACCCTCCACAAATCAATAACAAACGCACTCTCACAGAGATGGGAACTGTCCTTTGAATTATTAACAAGCAAAATTATAGCTTTAAGATAAAACTGACCCATGCTCACATGATGAAGGAAGCATGAATACATTTACAAGACTTGTAGGGGCACAAAAATGTATACCAACATGACAGAGGCAAAAAAAAAGGACCAAAATATTGGTCTAATTTTAGAAATCATCCATCAACAAAGATGGGAGATCATTAGCATATTGCTGATGACTCATACAGCACACCAGATATAGGGACAGGGTTACCATAGGGGTACAGATACAGGTACATATACGGTACCCAGGGGAAGTACATGAACCAGTATACTGGTACAGGGGTTTTAGGTACAGATACAGGTACATATATGGTAGCCAAGAGAAGTTCCATTATACTGGTACAGGGGGTTAGATACAGATACTACTTACTAGGACTACACAAAGATAATGTTACTAGCACAGACTACAGTGGACAACATTTTTAGGTACAGGTACTGAGGATTACTCCGATTAGGTACCCATACATAGCTTTAGGCACAGGATATCGCTACAGATATCTGCACACTGGTACATGTAGAAAAGGTTAGGTACAGGTACTGGTAGATACAGCTACAGTTTTTGGTACAGGTACTAGTTTAATTACAAGTACACAGATTTAGGTATAATTTCTACGTGAGCAATTTGGCAGGTTTGTTTCGTAGGACTCCTTAGTAAGTACTGTGATGTTTATGTATTAACTAAGTATCTTTTCTTCACTGTCTAAAGCCGAGAGTGGCCGCTACAGCACTTCCTACTTGCCTCAGGGCAAACCCGCTTCTGCAAACACCCACCAAAACATGACAAACGTCACCGTACTTCCTGTTTTCTGTGAAGCAAATCTCACATCAACAGAGAGGGGGGAGGGGGGCAGCCACCTACAAGTCTACAACACTGGACATGGTACATGTACAGGTAGCTTTGTAAATGTTATGGACTTTTCTGAATATTTTAAACATTCTAAGTTGCTTTCTATAACAACTCTGCCATCTTGCACCTACATGTACAAACTTGATATTGCTGATATTGAAAAGGAAATATGACCATCTTGTACAAACCTATTTTCTACCACAGCAGTGGTTTTAAACATCGTAACAAAAGTGTTTAGGTCTTTCTGAATGAAAAAAGGCACTTTTAGTTTTATGCTAGTACATAGTTTTAAGATGTTTGAAAGATTTCACAAATTATTTCCTAAAAACACAGGGTGGTGTGGTTAATACATGTAATATTTGTTACCATAGACAGAAGTGGTTGTGTTTGGGTAATCTGTGGCGTAACCTCTGGTATAAATCTTGGAACTTGGAGAGAAACAAAATTCACTTATGGATCACAACTCAAGGCCGTGGGTTGGACCCAACACAAAAACAATACACATATAACCGTGTATCTGTTTTGTTGCAAAGCTAGAACTTCATATCATACAATTTATACCAGTACTATAATTCATATCATATGAATTATACTGGAACTGCTGTACAAATGTTTGAGACATCTAGCAGGGCTCGAAATTCATTTTTGGGATTAGGTGCACTGGTGCACCCAGCTTAAAAAATTGGGTGCACCAAAACATTTTTGGGTGCACCACTTAAATTTAAGTAAAAACGTAATAACAAAACTTAGTTACAAGCTTTCAAATTCTCAAACAACTATTATGACAGACATTTTTATTATCTTTCTAACACTTAGATGTCAAGAATATGATGTATACTTGTATACTTTGATATTTTTACATACATAAACCTAAGAAAATATTTGGGTGCACCTGTGCACCCACAGAAAATAATTGGGTGCACAGCTCCAATTTTGGGTGCACATGCACCCAGTATTTCAAGCCCTGTCTACTGTCCCATGGTGCACTGTGACTGTGCTATGTTGACATTTACTGTCAGAAGCTGCCATGAATAACAAAATCTTATATTGTCTGCAGTTTGTGATAAAAATGTACATTTGACCGGTTGTCATAGCAACGGTGTTTGTGTGCTTAAAATACATGTTTTTCACTCATCTAAATTTGTTCACATTATTAACGAAGAAATCACAATGGTATTATAATGCTTAGAAAAACAAACATTACAAATTCTAAATTTTGCAAGTCATTTTCTGCATCTTAAGGACACAATGTTGGAAGTGCTACATCTTATAAGTTGAGTGTACAACAAAGTTTCACATTACATCAAGTAGTATACTATTTTGCATATAGTATGATATACATATGTACTATGATGCTGACAAATATATTCTTAGAGGTATTTGTATTTTGCTTTTACAGATGTCAACTTCCCTTAGTGAAGTGCACAACGTTTTGTTGTTTTCTATTTTCCTATTTTAAGACTTTCACATCACAATGAAATCACTTTCAGTTTCAAAACACCTGAACCACAAGTTCATGTCCAAGCTACCATTACCAAGCTTGCTTTTCAGTCAGTTTTGTCCTTTCTAAACCAATCCTGGCTGTTGTCTAGCATAAGAGTGTGTGTGTTTTTTTCTAATCTGTCATGTCGGATTTCCTTTCTACGTCTGAAGACTTTCCGCTAACATCAAAATGCCCATCCTGTACACACATTATGCAACTGTCGGTCTGCTATCTGGGTATGGACAGGGACGTGGAACTAACATCCAAACTGAAATCACACACTCCATCAGTGTCTAACAGTAAAACCTGAGTATTCCTGTACGTTTGTAGCCGGTTGGAGACCAGACGAGACCAGAGAGAAGTGGTCTGCCCTGCAGCTGCTATATTTAACGTGCGTAACAAGAGTCAAAGGTTACCAGCCATGCCTACCCCCAACCGAACCGCACAAAACCGCGATGTTCTGTCCCAAACACTGCCCTGTGCTCCACCGGAGCGGGGTTTTCTGTAACTCCTGAGCCTGTTGTGTGTACTAGTGGACCGGGATGTGGTAAGAGGGGAGGTTTTGCGGGGATTTTCCGATGGTAGGTCCCACTTTTGCTGACGGGCGCGCGAATATTTCATCCCCCAGAAAAATGCCGGCAGAGCAACACGGAAAACCTGGCGGGCCGAAAACAGAAGAAGGCCCGGGAAGCCAGACTGTTAGTGCCACCAAACTTGTAACAACGCTGTATCTTACCTTATTGATTCTCTTCAGTGCCATAGATGTGAGATTTAGAGGGGAAAACTAAATAAACGAACAAGGAAGAGTTCACGTATTCCTGCTGTAAAGATGGCCGACGGTCTGTTTGCCGCTCTCTCCTTCCGCGCTGAGTCACCATAACGTCACTCTGTACCATTCCGCTAGATAATTCTCCAAACATAGAATATGAAATTTGCGTCAAAAGCGTCACATAAAATTTATTTCTTAGTGAAGCATATCTATGGAATAAAACAGAGTCTTTTAGACTGCTTTTACTGCTAATAAATGTCACAAGGACTACTTTACCTAAGGAATAAACTTTGAACTCGGGACCCATCCTTGGATGACGTAACCAGTTTCGTCACAGGGAGGGCGACGGCACATTTTCAAGGTTGTTAAACGAGGTTACAATCAAAGACAGCGCTGATATTTATATCCATCTGAGTCCGTTTAGATTAAATAATCTGTTTAAGAGTTATCATGATAACACAATTTCTTTATTCCGAATCCAACAAATGAATTGTTAACTTCTGTTAAGTTTTACGTTCTCATGCCTACACTTTGGAAATTTGGCGGGAAATATATCGTCATGGAATGAACCGAAGTATGATGCAATATGCTAATGTAATGGATTTTATGATATTGTATAACATGGTATGGTAATGTATTTGATGTTATGTCATACCTGGACTTTGATAACGTTCGATATGGGAGTTCCGGATGGGGTGATAAATATAGAATACAACACGGTGTATTCCGTATCGCCCAAGGTATCAGCCCGACCGCGGGTCGGATCGCCCGAAGGCCGGAGGGTGATCCGACCCATGGGAGGGCTGGGACCGAGGGTGATGCGGAATACACCGTGTTGTATTTTATTTATGTCATACCCACCTGAGAAAACACAAGTTTCGATGCGAAATGCACCAGAAATTGAGAAAATGTTGTGTCCTCGAACAAAAGATTGTAACAACAGCAATTCTAACGTATTCGGCCGTTCGAAATAATTACATGTAGTTCGATTTACTCGAAGGAAGCCTGTGTGGTGCAACTTGGAACCCGTGTGATACCGAAAGTCCAGAACATCTGCATCGAACGTTTTCGCGGCCCAGGTATGACATAACTTTGGTTATCACACGGCCTTCTGTTAAACACCAACGTTACTGTTTATCACTAGCCTGAGTACCATCCTCCGTAGTGACCGCTGGATCAATGAGGGCCTGCATGCCTTTTTCCGTTAAGCGTTACGAGCCATTTTTATTCACCGTTAATCGTTACCGACCCGCTCTAATTCAAAGTTAATCGTTATCGGTATATTCTTCGTGAAGCGTTATTGGTCGTTTTAATTCAACGTTAATCGTTATTTGTTATCCCGAATTCACCGTTAAGCGTTACCAAGCAATTCTTCGTAACCCGTTATACTATACACACGAAGTCAAATGCCAGATAGAACCCCTGAAAATGCAGGAAATGGCGTTTCAAAGGGTCCAGATTTCAAAATTTCTCCGAGCCTCCCGGCCTTCGGCTCTGAACATGGTAAAATATGTTGCGGAAGCGTCGCCCTCACTTATTTATCACTCATGCAGATTTCAGTGTCAAACATTGCTTAGTTTCGGACAAAAAGTTCTCCTAGAATGCAGAAAATGAGGTTTCTCCGGACTTCCATTGCGACGGCGACGGAGCCACATTGTCCTCGTCTGTCCGAAAGCAATAAAAAAAAACATCTTGAGTTTGCTCGGGTTGGCATGGTATATATAAAACACAACACGGGTATTCAGTCCGTATTGCCCTCGGCCCCAGCCCTCTGCGGAGGGAAGGATCGCCCTCCAGCCGTCGGGCGATCCTACCCGCGGTCGGGTCGTACCTCGGGCGATCCTTCCCGCGGTCGGGTTCTACCTCGGGCGATCCTTCCCTCGGTCGGGCCGTACCTCGGGCGATCCTTCCCGCGGTCGGGCCGTACCTCGGGCGATCCTTCCCGCGGTCGGGTCGTACCTCGGGCGATCCTTCCCGCGGTCGGGTCGTACCTCGGGCGATCCTTCCCGCGGTCGGGCCGTACCTCGGGTGATCCTTCCCGCGGTCGGGTCGTACCTCGGGCGATACGGAATACCCGTGGTGTACTCTGGCCTTCTTTGCTCAGGTGATGATCTAATGAGACAATTAACGCAATTATGATTCTATCTATATAATCAATAAAAACATAATAATAACTAGAAAGACCGGTATTTTCTTATGAGCAACTTCAGCAATTTTCACTCCACCCTCCTCCTTATGCAAAAAAAAAGGAAAATGGACTGTTTGTTCCAAAATCTAAAATGAAAAAAAAAATCACCAATCAGTAATCAGGGCGTCTTTCTCTTCGTATTTCGCGCCATGGAGTCGAGGCGTGTCAAAGTTCGTTGTACTTGACTTTGGCCCTTAACCAATAAGCAGGCGATAACGCCTTTATAGCAAGCCGTCGCTCTGACGCACAGGCAATCGTTCGTATTGGTGACTTTTCGTCAGAACGTTACGACTCTTAAGAAGCCAAAATTGCAATTCAGTATAGATTGTTAGCAATGGCAAAAAAAGTAGCAGTGATCGGGTCTGGTGCGAGCGGGCTGGCCGGCATCAAGTGCTGTCTGGACGAGGGGCTGCAGCCCGTCTGCTTCGAGAAGGGAACCGACATCGGCGGACCCTAGAACTTCAAGGAAGAAGCCCTGCCCGGATTTGCCAGCATCTGCCGTTCCACGGTCATCAACACCAGTAAGGAGATGATGTGTTACAGCGACTTCCCCGTCTCCAAGGAGTATCCCAACTTCATGCACCATTCATGGTCAAAAAGTATTCAAGA
>NC_049981.1:33450914-33467812 GCF_000003815.2 Branchiostoma floridae
CTCTTTCTACCAACTGCCCCCCGTGTTCGTGGCTGGCTATCAATTTAATAATCAAATCAGTTGTCGCAAACAAGGTTACAACGTAGCAAGTACTTTGTCATCTAGAAATATTGTATATAACTAAAAAGGCCGGTATTTGCTTAGGAGCAAATTTTGCTATTGTCACTCCGCTCCCCCCCTTAATGCAAAAATAGACTGTTCCAAAATCGGAGCCGAATCACTTTAAAGATCGTGACAGCAGAAAAAAGAACGAAAGAAAGAAAGAACGAACGAAAGAAAGATAAAGAAAGAAAGAAAGAAAGAAAGAAAGGAAGGAAGGAAGGAAGAAAGGAAGAAAGCGAGGAAGGAAGGAAGGAAGGAAGGAAGGAAGGAAGGAAGGAAGGAAGGAAGGAAGGAAGGAAGGAAGGAAGGAAGGAAGGAAGGAAGGAAGGAAGGAAGGAAGGAAGGAAGGAAGGAAGGAAGAAACATACTTCACTCCAAAAAGGCTTATTTGGCGAAGGTATTGAGATCGTGGAACTCTAGTATTTATTTGTTAAACTATTGATATAATCATTTAAAGGAACATGAGGTTGAAAAGTTCAGATGCAAACAGAACAAAACAAAACACGCAAGCATGTGTTCAGAAGGAGATTGTTTTTAATTCCGGCCGGGTTTTGCTAAGTTTAAAACAAATTTTGCCGTTGTTATTGGTTTGTTGCGCCTCTAGCGGATTAGTCTAGCTTAGCCCCGTTCCTGTCGTCTTCTGTGGCATGGAAACTGTTTCAAAGTTATGCCTGATCAGGTACAATCAAACTTTTTTGTTATCGTGATTTAAGCAAAGTAGAAGAATTGTAAATACTTTGTTAAAAAAAAACGAACATGCATGTTCTGTAGTCTGCAACAGTGACTGACTCTTGCTTATAACATGTACTATTATATATATATATATAGAGAGAGAGAGAGAGAGGTATCTAAATTCCATATCAAATTCTATATATGATCTACTATATATATGATCTGCATACGAATGTTTCTTTAATCGTCTCCAAACAGATGTTGTTGGTAAGACCGTAACTTCAATATTTTACGGAGCTTTCCTGGCACCTCCTTCTCTGCCATCCTCGGTTGTTGTTTTTTGTGGCAACATTTAAATACAGCACATGTTAACGACATACTCAGACGAGTAACGCTACATTTACCTCATCCTCAGTTGAGGTAAACACAACATGCATTAAAGTATGATACTTTTCAATGAGTTGTTTGAATTCTAATTTTGACCAATGAGTCGGTCTATCGCTGGCATAAAGGTTCAGGAGGCTGTATTAAAAGGAAACAAACCTTCACCACAAAATCTGCCTGGAGATTACGAGATACACTTCTATATATGTAGTTTTATTGCTATGACGTTTGTTGAGGTTCTGTGGGCGAAACCACCGTGCTGTAATCCGGGGGTGGGTCCGACTGTCGCCTCGGTAAGTTCGTGACGTCATTTCCGGGCCGGTAGCCCACTACATCCGGTGAAGCTGAGAACACAGAGTTCCCTGCTTCCATGACAACCGCAGAAGTGTCGTCTGAAGCGGGTCCGTCCCCGCCATTGCCACAGCAACCGCACCATGGCGACGCGTCGGTTCCCGCCTTTTTTCTGCCTAGACAGAAGAGCCACTTGAAGAAGAGGATGAAGGCCACGGTGACGGGGAAGCCGAGGAAGTTGATGGTGGCGATGGCCCAGTTCGGCAGCGACACTGCGGAGGGGAGTATATCTAAGTATATCATATAATCTATGTCATCTCAAGACAGCTGGGTTGGTAATTGGCCCTTCAACTTACAAAAGTTGATTTTCGAGGACGACCCATTTCCCCAGTATATCGAATATAACGAATAAAGATATGTTACATACACTGTCCTGTAGACAGTGCACTAGTGGAGCAACTAAAACCTGATAAAGTCAACGCAAAATCGTTGTCCGTTACTGAAATTAGAAATGGGCGCTAAACATTACTCGCTAAGAAGAGGTTAGATTCCGGCTGTTTTTTTAGTCGTTTTTTATCGGGCTTTCTGTGTATCTTGCTGTGTCCGGCCGGAATTTACAATCTAACAAGTATTCCAAAGGGCTGGTAGAGACGCCTACCTGCTTGGCGCGAGGGTGGACAGTTGTCGATGGGGTCATACTGAGGCGTAGTCTGTCTGTCGGCTGTGCACCCCTGCTCGTCCTCGCCAGTGGGACAGTCCGCCGTGCCGTCACACACGTACTGCGCGTGCACGCACACCACCGTGCGGCTGCTGGACGCGCTGCAGGGCCGGTAGTTCAGCCCGCACGCAGCGTTCGTTGGGCCTGTAGAATATATCAAACATATATGTCGATGAATATTAGACATCCAGGTAATAAGATACGCCAAAAAGCAGTTACTCAAGCAACTGGATATGGTTTTGGAATCGGTCAGACGTTTCAACTAGCATCCACTAGTTTTCGTCAGTGACACACCTGACCAGATATTAAATTGGCCATTATCATTTTTGTCGTCGGCATGACATTTCGCATTGGCTTGTCGGCCATCACGCTTTAATCTTTTTTATCTTTATTTTCCATGTCCATTTAGACAAAGACAGGAACAATGTGACTCAATGCGCTTAAGTTGATAACCTATTTTAACGCCACATCACAAAGTAACCATAATAAGCACAGTAATGATAGTATCTACTATTAGACTATAGTTAGTATCTACGGTGTCATTAGCATCTACAGTTTCTGTAGTCTGTCTACAATATGTCCACTAGGAAGATATGCTATTACGCCTACACGTTATATTCAGCAAGAGGATAGGGTTTGTTTGTTTGTTTGTTTGAACTTTGTTTATTCGTTACAAGAGGCATCGTCCTGCAGGTCACTTTCCACTGACGTCACGAGGGAGGAGGTGAGGGTCAGCGAGAGTCTCCGGGAGTTTTTCATGGTTTCCTTTTGAAGGAGGAGATGTTTGAGGCAGTTTTTTTATCAAGATGATAACATGAAAAAAATAAAACTACAAATAAAAGTACAAAGTGACAGCCAGCCAGTTCTAACAACCTATATGAACGCTTGAGCAACGGAAAGTGAAATATCAAACAAGACCATTAAACTTTGACACTGCTTTTGTAAATACATTTAGCAAATGAATGAATTTAAATACATGTAGTTTGGCTTCAGTTCAAACCCTCTCCCAGCATAAAGGAAAGGAAAAAGTACATACGCAACTAAAATCGTTTTGTATCTATGATGTACTGTTGAGTTGATATGTAATGTGGCAGTTCAGATTCCGTGAGGCTGTTTGTTGTAACAGTGGGGCTTCAAGTAGCGCCAACCGACCATGCCAAACGCCTGTCAGGCTTTTGGCCAAGTCGGTTACGCTGCTAGGTTTGTGCTCTAGGGTTCGATTCCCGGGAGTCAGGATATTTGTATATGTTTTTTTTTTGTTCTACTCGCCCCTCTTGTAGTTTCACTGTACAGTTTACACGCTGCAGGTGGTGGTAGAACAAATTTACTGTTCCACTACATGTACCGGAGCGTAGATGGGAAATTTACGGCAGCGCGAAATGGACCGGAAACAACAATCACCCCTCGGTCAATGAGGGTCTCCAGGAGTTTTTCAGGATGAGATGTAATCTCCAAGCAGATCCTGCGGTAGCATACGATAAGATAGTATCAAAAGTTGGTAGAGGAGTGAAGCCGGCTTGGGAGTGTGTTTCGCTACAAGGCAAATTGACACCTTTTGGATGGCTACACTCCTTGGCCAGTTTGGAACTATCTTATGCCATTTTAGACTATTGTAGGATCTGCTTGGAGTTTAGATACTAGTAACATGTAATGTGGCAGTTTGGTTTCCGTCAGGCTGTTTGTCCAGTTTACACGCGGCAGGTGGTGGTAGAACAAATTTACTGTTCCACTACATGTACCGGAGCGTAGATGGGAAATTTACGGTAACGCGAAATGGACCGGAAACAACAATCACCCGTCGGGATTACGCATGGGCGTGTCGGCAGGTGAGTGGGGTCTTAATGATGACGTCACCAGGTGTGCATAAGGAGCGCTTGTCACGACTCACCGGACCGGTTGCTCTAAGACGCTGTGTAAGTAATTGCCGTGAGCTTTTAAGATAACGAGAAGTCATTTAGATTCTCGCTCGCAACTTTCTTAGATAAACAACCTATCGGCGGCTTTCCGTTAGCGGACATTCTATCGTGATCTAACCTGGGTACCATCCGGATAGTAGTTAGCTTCTGATACCCAATAGCAGAGAAGCGACTGTATAGTGAATAATAGACCTAAACGTCGGACCGAACTACTTTCCGGATGGTGCCCAGACTAATAATGATCCCGACGGACGAAGCCAGATGTATATATTGTGCCTGATTTGACAATGGCATATCAATTTCCGGAGGAACTGTTGACGAACGGCAGAAAAGACCCCGAGACTCGTAAACCGCTGTTGCCATTTGAGACAAACAATACCCTATCCGAGCGTAAAAACGCGGCACAAAAGCAGCATATAAGTTACAAATTGACGACAGGTGTCGTGAAAAATGGCTGGTAACGACACGAATGGGAAAAGAAAGTACATCGGCAATTTTTTCCCTCTGCCGGCTGAAGTCCTTCCCCAGCTTATGTTACTGTTTTAAGCCACCGGAGGAATCTGCTTGGAGATTAATGGCTTGCCCCCGTTCTTCTTTCTGCTGGCCATGACGACAACTGTTTACGGGAGGAGATTAGTAGCGCCGATACGAGAAGCGGAACCGTTTTCCGCCCGAACCATCTCCCTTCAAGCCGACGAACCGTATCAATACATTACCCCCTCCCGCCCTGTCCTTGTAGAAGCAGTGATGATATACCTTCATCTGTAGTTAATGGTGCAGAGCGCACCGCACGACGCTGCAGCGGTTTTCTCGCTACTCACGTATCACGAGAAAACACGAATTTAAGGATGGGGAGGCCGTTATGTTAATGCGTCGATGAAGGTTAGACATCCAGGTAATAACATACGCGAAATAGCAATTACTCAAGCAACTGCATATGATTTTGGAAACGGTCAGACATTTCAGATAACATCCTTTATCTATGTCAGTGTTCCTGAAGAGAAGTTTGATTTAGGGTAAAGCAACTAACTCAGGGTCAACAATCGGCCTCTTTTTTCTTGTTTTCAGGAACGGCCTGGATCAATATCGAGTTCCTCTCAGCCTCGGTGTCTCCGCAGATAGACACACAGTATGGCCTTGGTATAGCATACCCTGCGTGCCGTGCATGCACATGTACAGTATGATCCAGTATGAGTATGGCATGCCGTGCGTGCCGTGCCTGGGATCGCATCTCCACAGGCAGAGACACAGTATGGCATGTCGTGCGTGCCTTGCCTGGGATCGCGTGATGAAACAGGCCAAAAGGCTTCGGCACAAATCAGCGGCCCACATCATGGAACAACGGAAACTGCGGGTACAATCCTCGAGGGGCTCATGTTAAGCCTACGTGTGACGTTTTCTCGTTTTTTCCCCATTTGGTGTGGACCTTAAAATGGGGGGGGGGGGGGTACACCCGAGAACCGATTATCAATGGAGCAAACATCGCACCCCGAGTATCTGCTTGGTACCTCCAATGGGCCGCTGCTAACCCAAGCCATCATAGCTCACTTTTGTCGTCTTTAAAGTTTACATCGCTGATCTGTGACAGTATTAAAACCAGGCTAGGGGATGAGCACGTAGGGGGGCTTGGCTTACTCACTCCGCTCCAGACTATCAACAAACAGATTTAGAGATTAGCCTACAAAAACCTGTACCTGGGTTTTCTTTAGGTCAGCTTACAGACAGTCTAACCTACCTGTAATCTGACCTATACCTGACGTTAGGTACGTATACACCTGTAACCTGACGCTACAAGCACGTAAGGAACCCATACACCTGTAACCTGACCTGCACCTGACGTTAGGTACGTATACACCTGTAACCTGATGCTACACGCACGTAAGGAACCCATACACCTGTAGCCTGACCTGCACCTGACGTTAGGTGCGTATACACCTGTAACCTGATGCTACAAGCACGTCAGGCACGTCCGTGAGCTAGGTTCACTTCCAGACAACAGCTTAGTCTCCGAGTACATGTTGGAAGGAAAGCTATCTACTGGACAAGCAAACCTGTATGTTACAATAATAGTGTATGATGCTTTTCGTGTCTGTTTGTGGAAATGGGGTGTCTGGGAATTACAGGACTCAGTCGAAAAACTACCAACATCTGCTTGAAGGTCCAGGTTGGCGACAGGGAATCTCGGGTCATGTCCACAAGACAACAAACAAAACGGGAGCCACGTACATCTAATACTGGCACCTGGTCATGGCAGGAAAACATGTTATTGATACTTCAGGACTGCAAACACGAAAAGAGTCTCCAACTTCTTCTTGCGCAAGGCGCCTGGTTCTTTGTAATTAAGTTTGATACACCTGAAAAGGTACACATACACTCGAGGGATCGAACACACTTAACGTTACAGGCCAGGATTAACCTTAATGGGGTGTTAAGTCTTTGGCTAACTGTCTTCTGGGACTTTTCCACCCACGTTTTAAGCTGATTTGCAGTCACCACTGTTTTCTAACAGGCTCGTACGGGGTGTGAGAAACGCTAATAACTTGTAATAGTTTGAACCTCACTCACTCTCTCATTCATCTATTCATTCACTTACACACTCACTCATGATCATGGCACAAGCACTCGATCTCACAAACTCTCACACACTCACGTACTTACATACTCGCATTCATTCACTCACACACACACACGCTCAATGACTCATTTACGTTCTCATTAACTTGCTCGTTCATTCTCTTGCAAAAGGCCTTGTTGAGACATTTTCCTTCAGTTTAAGACACGTGCACACTTCTAGACTCTACAAGGAAGAAAGGTACAAGACGCTGTCTAAAGGAAGAGGTTCCATCTCCTTATTCTGACGACAAACTTGTTTTTCATGAAGAAGACGTTTCAGAATACCCAGCATAAGTAATTGGCCTGACCCGAATAAAACGTGTTTTTATCTTTAACCTAAATCCACACCATGTCGTTGTGACCTTTCTGAAGGTTGGTGATTATGGCACATTCCCGCCCCAGGCCCACTTGTGAGCTATGACTAAGTGTCAAGAGCTGACAAACACTGAATACGTAGCAACAGTACAGGCAGCCACTCGGTGTATCGTTACAAACACCCGTCTCATGGATCGGTGAAGAACAATACAGAAGTAGCTGGCTTCCAGTACTGTAAATTCTGGGTCACCTGTGGAGTCCGTTGGCGTATTGTCTTAAAGCAGCGAATAATGTAAATTCTCATGTTTAGAAGTGATACTTAAGTGTCGGAAAGACTAAAGTAGAACAATGGGGAACCTCGACTTGTAACTTGTAACGATGTACAATTTGATAGCTGCAGACTTGGTGGTTTGCTTGTATTTCTACTTATGAACGTCCTAAATAAGCCTGTTATTAACACACCATGAAGGAAGCTACACACCGGCATGTAGGCACTCTAAAGGTTCAAGTCGTTCAACACTGCCAATGTGTTGTGTACAGAAACAATGCCAACCAGTGCCTTACCTGCCGCTGTGGCCGGGTCGCTGGAGCACAGGAGCACCGTGAGCCCCAGCAGAACGTACGGGGCCGGAGCGGGCCCCCTCCCGCCCATGTTGTGCCGAGTGTCCGGTGGTTTAGCGGGCCGGGAACATGGAGGAACTGTGGAGTGAGTTGTCCTGTCCTGTCCCACAGACTCGGCTCTGCTGGTTACCCACACAGGAAACGGGCTCTGCCTGCGGCTGGGGGTACGTGACGTCACGCATGATTGACAACCTCGTCACACGACAGGACAGGTAGGACGGGACTACCTGAGGGGAATGTTCCATCTCGGAGGGGTGCGGAACACAACATTGCCTTCGATCTTTTCTTTGACTTGAGCACCACAGACACAGATTTATGATAGATCAGTCTGTGTTGCTACAACAGATAAATATGAAAAGTTGTAAAAACCTGGAAACGATTTCAGAAGGGTTGGACTGTTCCATGTTGCGCCATCTTACATACTTGGCCGATCAGTCATCACTGTAGCACCACATGTGGTATAATGGAAGGTCGGTTGGCAAAGCTTAAGGTAACCCATGACGTATATACTAGTATTATATATGCATTATCTAACTCTGTAGAAAATGGTACAAAGCTTCATTATAATTACTACTTATTTGCA
This sequence comes from Branchiostoma floridae, assembly GCF_000003815.2. Classification (NCBI taxonomy): domain Eukaryota; kingdom Metazoa; phylum Chordata; class Leptocardii; order Amphioxiformes; family Branchiostomatidae; genus Branchiostoma; species Branchiostoma floridae. The sequence continues at coordinate 33,459,130 of NC_049981.1, forward strand.
AATTCTTTCCTAGGGGCATCTAACGTTAACGTCAAATGTAACACGGAAAGGAATGGCAAATAATGGAGAACAATATAACATGTGATCACTCGTCTACTTCAAATATCGATGCTAAGGATACTTACAATCTACACGTCCAGACGACAGAGACTGCTGCAATCTTTATCTTTAGTTTAGGCTTTCAAAGTGGCGTGTTGTCATCTCACGTCGTGGTCTAACCGTCTGCTGAAGGGAATATCATGGGTTGATCTAATTTCTGTTTTCTTTATACGGGGCTGAACGCACTCGGTGCTTAGCACAATGCTTTCCAGGCGTGTCCTGATGAAAATGAGAGAAACAAAACATATTTACAATATATACACTACCGACCGTCAATCAGAATCGTATATCGAAGTCAGGCAGGCCCGGTCAGGGGGTCATGTCTTAGGAGCTTATTGAAAGAGAGGCCAGAAGTAGATGCACAAAACATTAGAAATAAAGACATCGAAGGCCAACTATGTTCTAATTTATCATTATGCATTTTTGATCACTTTGAAAGTTTTGTAAGTGACTGTTCTCATCTTTCAAAATGTACCCCGTGTAGCCGTGCATGTCACATGGGAACCGCTAGGGGCGCTGCAGCATGTTATAGGTGACTTGAAAAAAGGTGTAAAACAGTCGTTAAGGAGGTTTCATCAAACCTCTTAACCAGGATTGCTATAAGTCTTCCAAAAAGGATAAAACACACACACCATATCTGCTAGGACAGACACACTGTCATTTATTCCAGTGTTTGTTACATGAGCCTCACAACATGCATAATTTACACTACACAGACACCTGCTAGTCATGGCTGCGGGTTTCCTGAGGGAAAAGCCAGTATAACAATAATAGAATACAGGTGGAGTGGCCTAGATAAGGCAGCTGAAGTGGTTTCCTAGGTAACACTGCTACAGTGGTTTCCTTGGTTACACAGCTACAGTGGTTTCCTTGGTTACACAGCTACACTGGTTTCCTAGGTTACACAGCTGTAGTGGTTTCCTAGGTTACACTGCTGTAGTGGTTTCCTAGGTTACACAGCTGGAGTGGTTTCCTAGGTTACAGAGTTGGAGCGGTTTCCTTGGTTAAACAGCTACAGTGGTTTCCTAGGTTACACAGCTACAGTGGTTTCCTAGGTTACACAGCTACAGTGGTTTCCTAGGTTACACAGCTACAGTGGTTTCCTAGGTTACAGAGTTGGAGCGGTTTCCTTGGTTAAACAGCTACAGTGGTTTCCTAGGTTACACAGCTACAGTGGTTTCCTAGGTTACACAGCTACAGTGGTTTCCTAGGTTACACAGCTACAGTGGTTTCCTAGGTTACACAGCTACAGTGGTTTCCTAGGTTACACAGCTACAGTGGTTTCCTAGGTTACACAGCTACAGTGGTTTCCTAGGTTACACAGCTGTAGTGGTTTCCTAGGTTACAGAGCTGGAGTGGTTTCCTAGGTTACACAGCTGGAGTGGTTACCAAGGTTACACAGCTGGAGTGGTTTCCTAGGTTACACAGCTGTAGTGGTTTCCTAGGTTACACAGCTGTAGTGGTTTCCTAGGTTACACAGCTGTAGTGGTTTCCTAGGTTACACAGCTGTAGTGGTTTCCTAGGTTACACAACCGGAGTGGTTTCCTAGGTTACACTGCTGTAGTGGTTTCCTAGGTTACACAGCTGGAGTGGTTTCCTAGGTTACACAGCTGGAGTGATTTCCAAGTTTACAGATTGCACAATCAGTCTTTTTTGTTCTGATTTTCCTGAATTTTACAGTGGCCACTTTAACAAACTTTCAAGGTAACTTATCAAATTTGATGGGCAGCATCTAATAAGCCCTAAATGTCACCTTAACACAGCATCATATTACATTTCAATAGTCTACTCCTCCGAATACAGCAGTACTTGTATAGTATGCAGAGATATTTGTGGCAGGCCCTGAATTTCTTGTGTTTCTCAGTTCCCCAGTCACCAGTGCCAGTGTTTGTAGTAAGGTTGTTGCACACAGCTAAACAATCTTTCTATATCTGGACTACAACAGGTCAGCTACCACTGGTATCATTCCGTACATCTATGTACAAACATTCAGAGATGTCTTCCTTTACATAGAATTCTTCATCAGTCGAGAGACACATGTTAGTTAGTTTCTTACAAAGCTACTGATTTCCTGTTTGAATCCACAGAAGATTTGCCTGGTCTTTTCTCGAGTCAAGGATCTAACTTCTAAGGCGTTTCCTTCCCTATAATCTTCCAAGGATGACCCAGACTTCCAAGGAACATCTAGATTTAACTTCCAACATATGAGAAGCTCGGCAGAATTTCTGCTCGACTGGTAACATTACAGATAGGTTTTGTTACAAACCAATGCTATGGTTCGACTGCAGTGTTTTCTAGGACCAGGCAAAAGTTCCATAAACTCAAAACATTTCTACAGATGATAAGTACAGTTTGGAAGTTACATTCCTTCATGCACTAATTGTAGAACTAAATACAAATCTTTTCATGTTATCTATTATCACTACACTACTCGCACTAGTTTAAAAACGACACTTCATGACTTATAACGAATTACTATTCTCCACTGCACAATTATTGGTTTGTGTGGCTTTTTCAAATTGCAATTTTTGTACAATTGAGGCAATGATTTCTTCTTTTTCAATCCGTCTTTTACCCTCTTGATGGAATGAGAAAAACAAAACAAACAAACAAACACCAACTGACACAAACACAAATACTAACGTTATCTGTCCATCCATCTAAGATGATTGTACAAGATCAACAAACACATAATTTCATCCGATGTATAAAAATGAAACATACCAAAACAAATATTTTAACAAAAATTACAAAAAATAATCATCTTTGGAATGAAATAATCTCAAACACAAACATCCCATCATGCATTGCACCTGACATCATAAGGTCAAAGTGCAAATGACTTTGTAGAGAAGTAGAGAGCACCCATCTTAGATCAGTGGTCTTCAAGATGCCATTAAGTTATATACAAGCCAGGATGTAGTGACTATTTCTAGACGAGGGACTAATTCTGCCTCTTCTACCGTCCCTGACCTGAGCCCCCCTCCCCCTCCACTCACGTTCCTGGCACCTCTGCTGTTTGACATGCCAGCAGTCATTGGTACAGGTTTGTTCCGACCTTGAACAGGAAACATGTGCCCCCCTCCCAACATGGCCTCCCCTCTACACGTTCCTGGCACCTCTGCTGTTCCATACCCCAGCAGTCATTGGTACAGGTTTGTTCCGACCTTGAACAGGAAACATGTGCCCCCCTCCCAACATGGCCTCCCCTCTACACGTTCCTGGCACCTCTGCTGTTCCATACCCCAGCAGTCATTGGTACAGGTTTGTAAGAGTCGACCTTGAACAAGAGACATGTGCCCCCCCTCCCCAACATGGCCTCCCCCTCTACACGTTCCTGACACCTCTGCTGTTCCATACCTCAGCAGTCATTGGTACAGGTTTGTAAGAGTCGACCTTGAACAAGAGACATGTGCCCCCCTCCCCAACATGGCTGCTACATCATTAGTGGTCAGTAGTACACACCACCCCCCAACCTTTGCCCTGGTCATCGATTTTTGCTGCTGTAGCACATTTTACAGGTTGGACTTTCCCCGACCTATCTGTTTGACCCAGAGGTCAGTCTGGGACGTGCACGTGTACTAACACATGTAACCTTAGGTCACACCATCTTAACTGGTTGCTTAAAACAATGTCCTTAGTTATAAATAGTGCTGATCCGGATGGTCAACATGAAAACTGTGGTTGATTGCATACTGTCAATGAGTCCGATGCTAGTTTTCCTTTGACCTTGACCTTTTACTTCAGGTCAAGATCGTTAAGTCTGATGGGTAAATCCTGTCAGGTGCTTGTTTCTCCTTAGCTGTTTTCGTCTCGATTTCTTGCTAAAATTTAGGTTCTGAAGGAGTGAGAACCGGGTGAATAAGATGGTGTGGCCTCATCTAACACTGGTCACTCTGGAGTTTCTCACATAATCTCTCAGAGACACAAATTCACGAGTTTTCTGTGCATGACAATACTTTGAATTACCCACATGCAACTAGAAGTTACTAGCTTAAGTTAAATACAGCTGCTGTGCTGTTATACATCAGTGCAGTAAACAGTACAGCGAGCTGTGTGCCATGCGAGGTTACAGAGAAACTTTTGTTACAGATTCCTGATGTGTCCTGTGTGACCAGTGTTACATCTGTACAGTACAGACAAGTACACTACAATATGCAGTATCTGTGCAAACATGACCGCAGCATGTAAAGAGCACCTATAGAATCAGTTGCATGTGTTACAGGTACATCCTGCAATATTCCCAAATATTATAGTTAAAAAAGGTGCCACAATATTTATATACACGGCACACCTTTGCGTCATGCAGATAGATCTCTGCAACAATTTTCAAGTCTACAGTACGAATTTACAATACTTATTGATGTACAGTGTTGATTTCAGTCTTATATTCATGCATACAGCACTATCTGGAGTCTTTTGCCCCCTTCTATCTCGTGTTATTTTTGTTACCATGGCAACAATTTCCAGGCCCCCACTCAGCCCCCAATCATAGAAAACTCTGTCCAATCAGGTTTCACTAAATTATGATTGACAGGTGACAATGATGTCAATCAATCTGTCTATACCCCGTTAGTGACGTCCCCGCGGACTTTGTTTCGTGACTTCGTGCCTAGCTACATGTCACTTGAAACGTCAGAGCCGCACCTGTATTGAACAGGTCCGACCTTCGGACTCTGTCACCTTATATAAGGCCGACCAAAGTACAAGTTTTCACAGGTAAACCACAACAACATAGAGTTTTAGGCCTCAGAGTTAAAGAAACAGGTCAGAACTGGAAAATCCACATGAAAACAGAGTATCAGGGAAAAGTCTGAGCCTGAATGGTACAAAATCTCTGGGAGTCACCATGTAGACTGGTTTACTTTTCCTCCCAGTACCTTTGTTTTGATCTGGTCTTATTTCTGGAATTTTACTTCAGAATGCCTAATAACTGACAGATGTATCAAGGGTCTAAAATAGGCTGTCTACAGTTACTCTGGGAGGGGAGGGAATGGGCTGGAATTTGCACCATGGAACGTTACATAAGCTGATGTCTACATGTCTGATGTTACACATATATCTTCAAGAGGGTTAGGAAGTGGCTGTATAATTTGGTTATAATTTATTCTATCTCTCTAAATCAGGGTGCCCCACTCACGGCTAACACGTAGGCAGGGCTTACACAAACATGGGACAAGTGGCTTTTTCTTCAATCAGAATGGCTGCACATTCAATAAATCAAACAAAAGATATTGCCAAACAAAACATGTTTGTGTTGAACAGAAGTTGGTAGGTAGGGAATCATATCCAGGACTGACTGGAATGTCAGGAAAAGCCAGGCGTGTTCTCTGGGAGGTGGGGGTGTAGGGGTTCTGGGGGGGTATGCGGAGAGGATGTAGGGGGTTTAGGGGGGATGGGGAGGGGCGTATAGGGGGTCCAGGGGGTATGAGATGGGAGGAAGTTTGTGTGATGAGGCGGATGGAAGGAGAGTTTCATTCACATGACTGAGGTTTCTCTCCCTGTCAGGGTGAATGAAGGGAGGTTGTTTAAGGGGTTTCTCTTATTCATAGTAGCTGCTTTATATTGCCATCAGTGGTCTCAACAGGCAAGTACTACTGTACCCTTGATCAGCCACATTTTCTACACGATAATTCTGAATCTGAGTTAGACTTTTTTGACACAACTAATTCAATAAATTAATTACCTAATTGACACAGACGATGAACTCAACCTCGCGTTAATGAGTAGAATGAGATGATTGCAAAGTTTGTACATGACACCTAAAAGCTTAATTGATTAATTAATTAATCCCGTTTGATTCCGTTTTCTTTCCACACGCCGTTCTCCTGTATCTTGTGGATGCCATTCTGCTTCGCTCCGTGGTGTTTGACTCCGTTCTTGTGCGAGGAGGGGACGGGAGGCTTCTCGGGTTTGCGCATGTACGCGTCGTAGAAGAACTGTGCGAAGAGCAGGAAGTAGGAGAAGTACATGATGCTGGACCAGACGATGTTGTCGTAGGTGGAGTCGCAGGGGTCGCCCTTCCCGAGCGCCGCGTAGGTGGTGTAGTTCACGATGCAGCCCATGAACATCTGCGCAGTCTGCGCGATCGTGATCACCATGGCGTACGAGCGCGGGACCCTGTAGCCGGCCGCGCGGATGGCGTAGTACGTGTACATCAGCGCGTGGACCGTGAAGTTCATGCAATAGAACCATCGCCCGGCCGCCAGCGTGTCCTTGTAGCTGTACCAGGCGTAGAGCAGCACGGTGATGTGGTGGTACCAGTGCAGGAAGATCAGCTTTTGCTTGCGGAGAACGATGAACGCGGTGTCGCCCAACTCCGGGAGCTTGCTGTACGTGAAGTAGAACGCCCAGAAGTCCAGCACGGGCTCGCGGTAGAAGCGGGAGTCGCACACGGAGAATTGGAAGCCGCGCACCTTCAGTATGAACCTGGGAAGAGAGCAAAGAACATCTCGTTATTCGTCCTTTTTACTGCATTCAATTACTTATTGCTTCCTTCAGGTTCAATGGCACATACATACATACGCACACACATGTACACACACACACACACACGCACACACAAACACACACACGCACACACAAACACACACACACACACACACACACACACACACACACAAACATGTATGTAAAAAAAACAAAAAACAATAGTACAGTAGTAGTACAGTAGCAGATGAGCAACTTTTAAGTCAATTCTTCTCACTTGTCTGTTGTGGGATTGCTTTAGCTTTAGCGTGAACGCGGATGTTAGACTACTGCTGGTTTTAATTTAAAGGCCATTATTGTGGTATCAAAGACATACTTTATGCTGTGCAATCTACTTTGTACAACATTGCACCACAATATGCAATTTTGTAACATTACTCGATGCATCCCAGTTTACAGACTGGAATTTGTGGCATGGATGCTTGTTGACTAAATAAAAAAAAAAACTATTTGAGCCTCCATGTCTCTACTTAGTATTACTACTCCCACCAAGGCTGTTACAGTGCTGATGCATCTTGATAAAAATGAATGAGACTACAGGGCTCGAAATACTGGGTGCATGTGCACCCAGGTGCACCCAAAATTGGAGCTGTGCACCCTATTATTTTCTGTGGGTGCACAGGGTGCACCTAAATATTTTCTTAGGTTTATGTATGTAAAGATATCAAAGTATACTAGTATACATCATATTCTTGACATCTACATGTTAGAAAGATAATAAAAATGTCTGTCATGGTACTTGTTTAAGAATTTGATAGCTTTTAACTAAGCTTTGTTATTGGGTTATTACTTAAATTTAAGTGGTGCACCCAAAAATTTTTTGGTGCACCCAATTTTTTAAGCTGGGTGCACCAGTGCACCTAATCCCAAAAATGAATTTCGAGCCCTGGACTAAGAAGATACTTGAACATGGTTTGAAAACACAAAGGAAGACTTCCACAGAGACACCTGGCGATCTGCCATCAGACATGACAACTAATACTTTGTTGTACATGTAACAAGCATGTCTTTGCAAGACAGGGAACAACAGGTGTTAGACCTGATAGTGTCAGTGGTGCTCTCCAGGGCAAAAATTGTCTTGACTAAAAATTCACTGTTGAGGCGGCAACTTTTGGACAAAATGGCACAGGCAGCTTTAACCCACCAACATTACCGACACAGACGACATCATAGTCATGTGACTGTTAACATCCTATAGGACATCTGAATCACTTCTATATATGGTTATGACACTGACAGGACACTTGGCCATCTCAAACCAAAAGACATAAAACACACGAACGTAGTCGTTGACAGTTTTTAAAACTCATGAAGAAAGTGGGATATAAATTGGTGCTAACTGTAAAAAATATGACATGGTTTCTCAAAATTATAACAACCTTTGGGGTTACAACTTACAAGTATACTCTCACCTCTCAAATAAACGTACCGGTACGTTTATTTTTTTCCGCCTCAAAATCCACCCGGTACGTCCTTATTTTAGACGGTACGTTTATTTTTTTTTCAAATTGGGGCTTTCTTAACTAACCAGGGACCCCAAAAATATTGAAATTTTGGTATTTTCTGCCCATATTTCCGCGGTATTTTCGCTTCAAATTCACTATTTTTCGGACGAGGCAGCGCGGATTTCCCTGCCGCTAGCGCTATGACCCAAACATCCTAGGGATGCGTACCGGTACGCAGGACCGGTTCTGGACTTGCAAAAACGTTTCGGTTCAGGTCCAAAAATACCGAAACCCAAGTGATTCGGTACTGGACTCATAAAAAATGTATCCTTTTCGTTTTAGACCATCTTTAACCTTCCATAAATCTTGAAATTTGCGCTGAACAAAGACGAAAACATAGCCAAACATCGAGGTCACATGCTACACACACAGTCACTCACTTCCGTAAATTCTCTATCAAAACACAGAAATTAACCACCAACCAAACAAATTAAAAAGTTACCAATACTTTTCCACAACTTTTCACCCGTAGTCAACTTGTTTTAATGTTCCAGCAACGAAAAAAAAAAAAAAAGCGTGGCGCGTTGGTCACCCGATCCCTCGATCTCGGAAGTTAGCAACGCGACGGTCCGGACAGTGCTTGGATGGGG
>NC_049981.1:33469176-33500811 GCF_000003815.2 Branchiostoma floridae
TAATGCGCGAGATATTGACATATTTGCTGCAGTACCGTTATACCTCGATAGGGGGCAGTGTCTATGACCTCCTTGGTTTCACAACATTGAAAATACAACAAGTGGTGAAGAAGGTATTCTACTAAGTTGGAATGTTTCTTCAAAATTTTATTTTGTAACAATGATCATAAAATAAACTTTTTTTATGTCTTCAATTTTTATTTTCATTCATTTTTTGCTTTTATTTTAATCTTTGTTGATGGTGTGACACTCAGATAAAGAAAATATGTGCAATAACATAGGAATTATTCTGTTCATTATTTATACAATTAACTGATATGGTACTGAGGCATAAATAAATAAAAAGAGCATACCTGCTTATCATCTTCTCTTGGACTGAAGTAGCATGGACACAGTTTACATGTCAATTTGGTATTTTTCCGGGGGGTACTTTTATTCCAGGGGGTACTTTTATTTGATTTTGAAGATTTGTCCGGGGGGTACTTTTATTCCAGGGGGTACTTCTATTTGAGAGGTGAGAGTAGTTAACTATAAATGAAAGGGAATGGACAGATTTATTATAAATGACTTGATCAATCTTTCATATTGTTAAACATAAAACCTTTATCACATACACGGCTTACTGCGATTATTACCAGACGCTAGAGCGAATCAGACCAGGCACAGACAAGCTGTCATTCCAGTCAAATGAAATCGCCTGTAAAAAATGGGTCGCCTAAAATCAATATCCAGTTGCAAATTATGCCGAACTTTTGCACTTAAAAATCAATAAATGCCGATTTAGCGTTATGAAAATGACGCATTACCGCAGCTTGGGACTATAACTAGAACACTACAAGGCTGGTATTTTTGGTTTTAGTTAATATTTTAGTGTAATATTTTCTGGTGACAGCCGCCCCCCTCCCACCCCCGTGTGTAATATATTCAGCACATGTCCCTTTCCGTCTGGGGCCGGGTTGTATTTCCGGTACCTACCACAAATCATACGCGCTTCTCAGCGCGCCCAGAGTCGAGAAGACGGCCAGACCTCCGCTCCAGAGCGTCAGGGGCAGCCTGAGGTCGAACTTCTCCCGGTTCTGCATGAAATATCTGCCGCCGAACACCAGCACCACGTACAAGATGGCGTAGGTGAAGGCGGCTGTCCAGTTCTCTCCCATCCACTGCAGAGCCGCATTCTCGTTGAAATCCTTCTCGAACGGCAGCTGGTACTCGAACGGGTAGGCGATGATGTCGGAGGAGTTGTCGGCCATGCTGAGGCTTCTGTCCCGCGTGTCTAAGCTAGAGATCCGCGTATCTAAGCGGGTTGGAGCACAATGGTCCCGTATCTATATACCGTACACGCCCAGCCGGTAACCACCACGAGCACAGGCACCGGTAGTAACAAATTTCACGTCAGACCAGTCCACTATAATTTACAGGGATCTTTCATAAAATATCTATACTAATACATCCTAAACAGCAAAATATAAGAACAAAATGTTCTACAACCAATTGTTCATATATTATGTATAAATACATTAACTATGTTTGGTGAGATGTTAAATCATTTCTATGCAATATGATTGCACATTTAGATAATATTAACCAAAGACCCCCCATAACTGTTGTCAGAATGTGACATTCTCCTCCCGCCTGATCAGACGTCATTCAAATAAACATCTCTGATTGGCTTACAATGTGGCAATTATATGGCCCGGTAACCAATGACAGAGCCGAATGGAATGAAGTAACGTCCGCCAGTGCAGTTTTGGCGCCAAACACGCCTGAATAACTTTCACTCACCTGGATACGGAGGATTTCTTGAGACTCTTTCAATCAAGAGCCTAAGTCGTCAGTGATACAATGATTGCGGTATAGAAAAAATGTGTGAAAGTTTTGGGGTTTCTGAGAAGTTTTATTTTTATTTTCTGTGAATTCTTGAGACGATCATGTAACGTTACTTTGTTAATCCCCCAGCAAATCCTTCGGTGGCATAAGAATTAAGATAGCGTCATAAAAATGGCTGATGTGTTAGCAAATAAAACTCCTCGATCGGTTTAACTCCTTGGCCAGGTTTTATGGTACATGTGCTATCTCTGAGTATCTGTTGATGTGTAGGATCTGCTGAGAGATACACTTTGTATCTGAACAAGGACAGACAAAGTGAACTTTACTCGTAAAGACCTTGCTATTGTTTGACCCTTGTAGGTTCACGTGAGGTCACAAGAAGCTCATGAAAACCGATCTGCAGGCCGCTGCCCTTGCAGCCTGGGCGTCAGACTTTCAGGATCTTTCAGTCAGCTTTTAATACCGCGCTCTCTCGGTCACTTCCGTAGTGCCAGATCAGCACTTTTTAGCTCTGCTCTCTCGGTCGCAGAGCTGGGCAATACTCATAAGGCGGACCGGCACTTTTTTGGATCACTTCACCTCACCTAGTCTCATATCCAGGGTTGGGGACCATGGTTGTTGGATAGGACCTGTTCAAAATGTCAATGGACAGATTTTTGATCTTGTAACAGGACTGGCTTTATCTCACCTCATGATGTGACAGTGTTGTCTTGTAAATCCGCTGGTGGGCCATCGATTTTGGGATGATTGACAGGGTTTATTTCTAGCATAGACATCCTTCACGAGAAAGCCAAAGCCATAAACTTGGTACGAAGTCTCTCTATTGTATCTAAATTACTTATTTTTCTATCACACATACACGCACCTTATACATGTAGGTAGCCAGAATGCTTATCTAATCTATATTAGTGGTAACAACTGTTATAATGACCCTGAAATAGTAGTCTGTGTAACGCAAACTCTACTGTCCGGGGCTGTAACTGGCCCTCCCGAGGCCGGCGGATTTTGGGCGGGCTGCTATAAGCGGGATTTAGTCAGGCTAATGAAATCATAACCAAAAGCACAATAAAGTTTAGAGGCTTGGCCAAGTTTGTGCATATCAAATGTATAGGCCAAAACTCATAAGGCGGACCGGCACTTCTTTGGATCACCTCACCTCACCTAGTCCTATCCTCATCAGGAGGGTTGGGGAATTTTATTTCACTGAAGAAGAACGACGGATGTCGTTTGAAACGTCTGAATTAAATTTGATTTATCCAGAAGAAGAGATTGAACTTTCATCTATTCAGTATAGGCGTGCCGTATCTTTGTAGTCCGCCTTGGGGCGCTTTTGCACGGGCTAACAGGTGCGCTGAAACCGCAACCAACCAACGCGAATAAAAACTACTATAGCATCTGTTTTTAAGAAAAACTACATAATATATTAGTTCGTGTTCAGCACAATAGGCTACTCAATATATTATCTATCGACTATTTACTGTATTATCCTGCAATAAGTCTTTTTTTTTCATATGAATTTTGCCGGTTGGTTTACATAACGTTTTGCTGCGGTGTAGCTGACACGTCATATGACTACCATCATGGCGGTAAGGTGATGAGATCAACAGGTCTGTCGACTCCGTTTTCTCTGTTTCATCCTTCTTACGGACTCCTCCAGACTCCCTCCGACACCCTCCGGACAGTAGGGGGGACGGGGAAGGGTTGTGCGACGTTCCACAGCCATGGGCAGCTGTTTGGGCAAACTGTTCGACAAGAAAATACAAGTCAGGTGAGTCGGTCGGACTTTGTTTATTTTGTACATTTTGTACACGGTCATTTAGAGTACCTGCTGTGCCGACAGGACTTCACAGGAGGGTTGGGAAAAAAAGAAAAGAAAATCACTTATTTTTATCTGTAAAACTCTGTCGTCAGGTTGTCCGAAACGTTATTTTCTGCTTTTTTGTGTGTTTAGTTTTTTGAAACTTTACCTGTAGTGACCTGTAACTTGAGTACCCCACACCTGTGTCAGGTGACCGCCCTTCCTCCTCCCGTGTTGTGGAACTGATTATGGCTTCACAATTCTACTGTCTCTTCAGAACACATTTCATCAGAGCGAAATTCTGAAGGCTTTCTGTTTGTCTTACTTCACAAAATTATTACGTTAACTAAATTCAAGTCCCACATTTCAACTTAGATTTGATGCACACCAAGTTTCATTGAGGAAATAATAAAATCTCCTTGATTTCACATTCATCAATAACATGATTCTTTCTTCTGTTAATTTTTTTCAATGGTTTAATTCTTACCTGTGTAGTTTCATACCATGTATTATGATGTAATATACAATAGCAGGGCTGTCTCCCAGGATGGAAATTTGCATGTTGGAAGAGACAAAAAATTTCCCCCGTTCAAAAATTTGAACTTCATTACTTGAAACTGATGATGAAAATTTATTTTTGTAAGCTGACAGATTTTAACAAGGCCTAGGAAAAAAAATTGTGTTTCCTGTTTCCCTACCTTCCCTAGAAACACCTGCCGACCCTAGACTTTTTTTGGGTGGGCAGTGGAGTCACAAAGCTTCCAGTTAGAATTTTTATTCAGCCTGCTTCCTATTGAAGTAAAAACAGTCTGCTTGTCCTATCTAATGAAGGATTAATGTATCTATTGTGCACAAAATCAAAGTTTGACATTGAAAGACAAGTGTCCTTATGCATTTCAGTTTCCTTTGTTCAACTGTATTGTAATATGTATCACTAGATTTTTGGCTAGCCTAAAAAAAATTACAAAAAAAAAAGATATCCCCTACCTACTGACCCTAATTTTTTCAGGACTGAAACAGGAAACACAACATTTTTTTTCCTAGGCCCAATCAAAATCAACAACATGGGCTCCCAAACAATGATGGGGACGGAAAAAAAGTAAAGCTGGAGACAGCCTTTTTGTACAACTGTAAACGTGGTTCAAAATTGAATTCATAAAATAAAAAAAATCAACCTCATTCCTCTGCCCAAACCTGCTGTGATCAAGTGAATGTTTCAGTAGATTTGTGTTTATAGTTTGCGTGTTTACATCCATGTGTGGCAATAACTTGCGGATGTAGCTGTTTATTGTAACAAAACCATTACTGTTACAGTGTGTCTGTGTCCTTGTCATATATCTGATATATTGATTCCAGCATAACGCTCCAGCTACTGTATCTGTACTGCATGTATCTGGTATAAGGATGTTATAATTATATACAAGTTTCAACAAGGAGCTTTTATGATAAAAGCTCCTTGATTTCAATAAACCATCCTTAGTGTAATCACTATGCTAAGGCCTAGGAAAAAAAATGTTGTGTTTCCTGTTTCAGTCCTGAAAAAATTAGGGTCGGTAGGTAGGGGATATCTTTTTTTTTTTGTAATTTTTTTTAGGCTAGCCAAAAATCTAGTGATACATATTACAATACAGTTGAACAAAGGAAACTGAAATGCATGAGGACACTTGTATTTCAATGTCAAACTTTGATTTTGTGCACAATAGATACATTAATCCTTTATTAGATAGGACAAGCAGACTGTTTTTACTTCAATAGGAAGCAGGCTGAATAAAAATCTAACTGGAAGCTTTGTGACTCCACTGCCCACCAAAAAAAAAGTCTAGGGTCGGCAGGTTTTTCTAGGGAAGGTAGGGAAACAGGAAACACAACATTTTTTTTCCTAGGCCTTATCAAGAACATGCAGCACAGCTGTTACTACTATATCCAAACCTTGTCTGTCAAAGTCCTTCCTATATATTAGTGATAGTTTTCAAGATGACAGTGTATTTAATTCCTGTGTTGACATGCTATTTTTTTTTTTTTTCAGAACGAGCTCTCCATATTTCACATCAGGGTCAAGAATTAACATAGAGGTAAAGACTGCAATATCGGAACAATGTTGAAGTCAATTATGCATTATTTTCCCCATTGTGTCAGCTAAAGATAGACTGTTCCCATGGCTTCTTCTAGTTATGTGAGTGAATGAGTGAGTGAATGAGTGAGTGAATGAATGAGTGAGTGAGTGAGTGAGTGAGTGAGTGAGTGAGTGAGTGAGTGAGTGAGTGAGTGAGTGAGTGAGTGAGAGACTGGGTGAGTGAAGTAAGATTGTCTTGTTCAGCCATTCTTCACACAGGTGAATTTTTAGAGACCATTACTATATGTGTATATTACTTTTCAAAAGTTTCTCAAGTGTTTTGTCTGAGAGTTTCACTATCCACTACCGTTCCATAGAATAACTGTTTCATACCATACAAATTTATTGTTGCAGTTTTCCAAAATTCTAAGTTAAAAAGGTAGCAAACAGGCGTTATGAATTACAAGGCAGGTAGTAAAACTTGAATATGACTAAGAACAAAGTGCACAGCGGCCCTTTGAACTTCTTTTCATTATATAATGTTTGTTCAGTTAAGCATTGGTTTTTTTATCCATGAACCAAAAAATTAAGATGTTGTAGCATTACATGAGAAAGCTGGATGAAACTAACGGTGTTTCTTCCCTTTGTTTTGCAGTTTGAAAACCTGATAGATGAGGTAAGTACTCCGCTGTTTGAACCAATTTTGATATTTCATAGTTTATAATTTTGGTTACTTTGTTGCCCCATGGCTGAGGCATGATGGGATTGAAGTGGCTTGCACACAACTCTGGGACTGAGAGTTACAAAGCATGATGGGACTTTATGGTTAAATCATTACATGTGTATTTTAACAATATTCATGTAGACTAACGTATCATTGGCCGAACATATTGATGATCTGTGTGTGGTTAGAATTGCTATGCAAGGGCTGCCTACTAGCATGGTCTTCTGGCTCACAAATTTTAATAAGACAGCTCTTAAAACTTTGAGTACACCAAAACTTTGTCAAAAGCCTGGAATCTTTAACATTTAACCAAGGAAGGACATTATAATTTATATAGAAGTGTTGTTGTTTGGATTAAGGTTATTTGAGGTAACATTGAAGATGATGAGCCTTCCAATATTTCTGGATGGTTTTGTAAATTGTTGCTTGATTTGTGTTGATGAAGTTTAGGTTAAAGTAAGATGATAACAATGTTCAGGCAGTGTTTTTTCTTGTCTTGTGTCCTTACCTGACATTATCAGCTGATGTTACATCATGTGTGGTTTTTGTTTCAGGATGACAACGTAGACAGAGGAAGGTACCTGTACACACCTGTTCTTACACACCTGCATGCCTCACTTTCTCTGAAAACTTTCACTTTTCAATTACTTTGGGAAAATAGCACCAAACACATTTTACACATGTTTGTTACAGATGTGTTTATCTGTACGTTTTGAAACGCAGGGACAGTTTTTTTAC
The DNA here is from genome assembly GCF_000003815.2 of Branchiostoma floridae. NCBI lineage: Eukaryota > Metazoa > Chordata > Leptocardii > Amphioxiformes > Branchiostomatidae > Branchiostoma > Branchiostoma floridae. Next base: position 33,476,317 of record NC_049981.1, read on the forward strand.
TTTGCCTTCACTTGAATTTAGAAACTTTCATTCATTCCTACCAGAGATTTACTTTGTTTGCATCAAGGAATCTGACCAGACGAAATTGACACTGTTTGGTCATAGATTTTATGTGTTGAGCTGAAAGAAATGCCACGAATTGGTCAATTTTTATATTTTCTCCCTTTCTTGTAAAATTGATTGTGATAAATCTGGGAAGCCATTTTGCTATATTAGAAGGGTGCCGTGTATAAGGGAGCCTCTGGCCTGTGTTGTATCAATGTTTGGCTGTGTTTAGGGCCGTGACCAGGGAGGAGATTGATGCCCTAAAGCAGAAACGCTACAGCGACCTGGTTCAGCAACAGAGGACCATAGATGCTGAGCTAGAGGCTGAGGTACACTATATACACATTATAACTATACACATACATGTACATACATACACACACATGTACATGCACACACACATGCACGCACCACACACACTCACATGTACATGCACACACACACAACAGAGGACCATAGATGCTGAGCTAGAGGCTGAGGTACACTTTATACACATTATAATCATATTCATACATGTACATGCACACATACCACACACACACACACACAACAGAGGACAATGATGGGCAGCCACACTAAGTCACTAAGCTAGAAGTAGACCTACACTATATATGTGTTATATACATCTACTTCCAGTTATATGCTTTTACATACATGTACACACATGTACATACACAGTATATGTATACATACATACAAACACACACACAGCAGAGGATGATAAGCTCTTTATCATTACAGAATATTTGACTAGATCAGCTAAGTCAAATTGAATGAAGACAAGTCCATTTTGATGTAAAGCACTGCTTCACATATCAAATTATGTATTAAAGACATTTATTCACTTTGCTTAATGACCACCACACATCAGCGAGTTCTTTCAAAGTTCTGTAGTTTTCTTCTTTTCAAAATTCTGGCTTCCCTGTCACATGCTCACACCCTCCCGCAGACTGACACGACGACTCTGTTGTTTCCATGGCGTTACCATAGCTACAGGAGCAGGAGGAGCAGCTGCGGATCGAGGAGGAGGCGTTCTACGCGGCGCAGCGGGAAGCGGCGCGCATCGCCAAGCAGCGGAAACTTCTGGACCAGGTTCAGGCTCCGACTCGGGAAAACTTTCACTGATTTGGCTACTTTCACCTTTACTGATTTGGCTGATTTTTTCTGCTTAATTCAGGATGGTGGTGGTGGGTTGGAGGAGAAGACGTCTTGATTTTAACTCTCTCGTTTCTTAAGATTTTACAACATTCTTAAGATGCTCAGATAAACTTGACATAGCGACCTCTTGGTGACCCATAGTTCCCTCCAATCCCATCATGCACCAGGCCATGTCTGCTTTTTTTTTCAAATGTTTTGTGGTTTCTTTTTAACACTTGAAGATGTCTTCTGACGTTCCTTCTACTTTCTTAAGCAACAGGCAGCTGCTAAGAATGGACCCAAGGCGTGGGTCGGTGGCGACCAGGACGACTGGGAAGTGTGAGTCCCTGTTTCTCGTTTTTTTCTGAATCAGATTCTCAAACTGACCCGAAATGCATCATTGATGTTTACCGTAGATCTGGAAATATTCGCAGTAGTTTGTGGTTGCAGTTTTCACGCTTTTCCAATATGTTACAGTGTTTGTTAAGTGGCATAAATGCACAGAGTGTTTTGCAATACTTCTTGTCCCCTTGTAAAATGCACTTTACATGACTTTCTTCACTCCACCCATCTGTATAAATTGGTACCTGACTTTGGTTGGGGAGGTAAACTGTGGTGGAATGAGAGAGATGGGCTTCACCTTCCAATACTGTCCTTAGACACCGTGGATGAAAACACTTACAGTCTTAAAAAGTCCATGGGATGACTTATCTTTGGTTTACTAGTACTACAGAATTGTTTCAGCTACTCAAAAATCCACCTATCACCACCAACCACATAAAGCATCATGTGCAGGTCAGGCAAACAGGTTGTCAAACCCACCGGCAAATGCCTGTCTGCCTGCTCATCTGTCGAATCGACAGGAGAATAAAAAAAAACACCAACCACAAGAATATACCTGTACTACAACATGCGAACCCTAACTCCTGTACTGTTGTAACCTGCAGGGCCGGAGGGGAGGAAGATTTTGAGAAATTCCTGGAAAGTGTCAAACAGAGAGCGCTCAGCACCAGGCAGAGTATGGAGGGTAAGGGTCTGCGTTTCTCGTTCGTTCATTTGTTCATTCATTCATTCATTCGTTCTTTTGTTTGTTCGTTTGTTCGTTTGAATGGACAAATCAGAATTAAATGAAGCACAGTTTTAACCTTTTCCTGTGTCTCCTGTATGTAACCCTGTACCCAAGTCTAATCCGTTACCAAACTGTACCTCGTCAGGGGGAGGGTTAAGAGGGAGGATAGTGTAAAATACGTCTAAGGGACTTTCTGTACTTACAAAATTGTCTGTTAAAGCAACAGAAACTTGTGCTGTGATTCTTGTGAAACTTGTGCTGTGATTCTCATCCACACATACGTATGTTGTACCCATAAAAAGCTTGACTTAGGAAAAATGAAGAAAAAAGGAAAGAATCCAGGAAAGATGATGGGCTAGAGTATATGTAACCATGGAAACTGTTGCCATGTATAGGAGGTACAGAAGCCCCGCCCGGCGATGAGGTGACCAATGAGAATGGAGACTCGACTTCTCTGGACCTGGAGTGGGAGAATGAGGAGTTGGGAGGTGAGTGGTCAGACTTGGTCTGGAGCTTATGGAGACGTAAAACCAACTGGGAATCACAAAATTAGACTTGCCAAGTTAGGGTGGGTACTGGTATGGTGTGCTGGTACAAAACTGTTTTTTCTCGTCGGACTTGTCTGGAAACAATGGGCCTGAAAAAATCAGTGGACCGGATTCTGAAAATGAACAGATTATATCGGCAGGTGTTCACATGTTTTTGAGCTGACCGACCCAAGAAATAAACAAGAACGAAGTAGAGGAGAGTTGATAGTCATTTTTACCAAGTTTCTACAGTCAAACCTGGTCTAAGTTAACAGGGGCAGTTAGCATTGTTTACATAAAGGTACAATTTTAAAAATGCCAGAAGATGTTGGATACTCAATTAAACAGCTTCATTTGTAGCAAAGTGAACCAATGTTTAGAGCATTGCCCATTAACAAGTTTTCACATACAATCAGGTTCAGGTCCAGACCTGGACTTGATCCTCTGGCCCTGAACCGTACCTTTACCTGAATTTTCTGTTCCGGCACCCACCCCAATTGTTTATGTAGATCTGTAGTTTATTTCAACATCTGAGGATATGCTGTCTTGATTTTGTGCATGACATGAGTTTTTATGATTTTGCAGATTTTTTTATGTGCTTGTCACAGTGTTGCTGTTCCTCTAAGTTGCTACATTCTTGTTGCTTTAATATTGCCACATGATTGCTACATGATTGCTACATAATTGCTACATAATTGCCATGTTGTTGCCAATGACCCAATAATGAGGCTTATCCATGATTTCTTGTGGTCTCTCCCGTTAGCCGGAGCCCCTAAACTTTCCCCGGACGGTTTGTACCACTTTCACCTTTTCCTTGGGAGTTAAAGACGTCTTCAAGATTCCTTAAAGATGCCATGTCTTAACCCTTGTCCTGTTGACATTATTTTACCCATATATGCTTGTAGCTTCCTTTGATGATTCTGTGTTTTTTTCTTGGCTTTTGCTGCTGCAGAAAAACGTCCACCGGGTGTGCTTCATTGCAGCATGACATTATCTTCAAGTTGTGAAAAATTCCTCTCCTGTTCATGACTGGGCCCTACATACAGTACCTGCTTGTATAATGTGCAACCTGTATGATACGGGCACAGCAGGACAAGGGTTAAACTACTAGTAATTCTCCTGTTGGTTAATATTTTTCTATTCTGCCATTTCTTTGTTCAGAATGTGCTTGTAGATTGTAGATATGGGCTTATTTATGGTCACTTCTGTCTCAGACTCCCTGGGAGGAAAACTTGACCCAAACAATATCCACTCCCTGAAACAGGCACAAACTTTCCTCCAGAATCCTCTTAGATTCTTTTTTTCTAAACCTGTGGTGGAATACATTCAAACCTGTACCAGTGATCACCTCAACATAAGGACTACTGGGCACCTTGCCATAATGTCCCCTTTTTGTTTGTTTTCTTGGCTTTTTCACAAGCATGAAGAATCCTGTCTATAGTGTCAACCTTTCTACACAGACAAGACTTTTTTGGTCTCAGGGTGATGTTCTTGAGCAGTTTTCACTGAATCAACAGCCCTGGTTACATATGACTGAAAATGAAATTAAAAGCAAAGAAAATCTTTGGACATAAGAGTTTTCTTTTACACAACCAGTTTTTCTCACCTGCTGACGTTTCGATGTCTGTCAGAACTCCAGTTAGAAGCTCTGAGGAAGGTCAGCAGGTGAGAAAACTGGTTGCGTAAAAAAAAACTCTTATGTCCTTTGATCTACCAACCTGATGAAATTATTTTCGGAAAGAAAATCTTTAATTTGTTCCTTTTCCCTGACGATGTTTGTGCTGGTTACAGAAATGGGTGAGGAGCTTCTGCGTCGGGCGCGCAGCAACACGGAGGTCGAGATCCTGAAACTCATCGTGGACGACCCCGACGAGAGGAGACGCCTGGAGAGCAACGTTTCCACGGAGATGGAGTGGGACGACGACGAGTTCGTCTCCGCGGAAACCGTCGTTCCCTCACCGGTCATGGAACACGTCGAACTGGCTGCAGAGCATACTGGGAAGGAAGCGAGGCATGCTGGGAAGCTGCAGGGGGAAGATGGGATAGGTTCAGATGACAACCAGGACAGATAATGTGCTGAATAAATAAATAAATAAATAAATACATAAATACTGCACTGGTGTTTCCGAAGGAGACAAGCTGGATCTACAAGGAAGCTGGAAAGTTGTGTTCTTTCTACCGAATTATGTTTGGGACGTCTCGAAGGTTTTTTCTACCGAATTATGCTTGGGACGTCTCAAAGGTTTTTTCTACCGAATTATGCTTGGGACATCTCAAAGGTTCTTTGTCAAAGCTTAACGCCTTCACGTAGTGCAGTGCAATGTTGTTGTTGTCTTTTTGTTATGTTTGTAAAGGCCTACTTTCTGTTAGCCGTAACATAATACCGCTGCAGTACAGATCTGAATTACTGCTTATCTAGATGTGTGCAAAATGCTTGGAGATCTCATATCAGTGGTTTCGTTGGGAATGTTAATGGTGTAACAGAGTGCAGGAACTGACTGATCTGACTCAATGAACCAGTTTGGTCTGCCAGTGGCCATATTTTGGGTTGATATTTGGATGGAATAGGAAGCCAGAGCCCGTATGCTCTTAAGAAGTGTGCAAACTTTTGAGACATCCCCCAAGACGTTGCTAGAATCAGACGTTTTTGTTTATTTCGGTACCCTTTAGAAGGCTAAGACCTTCCAGGATTGAGAAACTGTGGAGCTCATTCCAGTCTTGGTGCCTTCAGACGCTGCAAGTAGAACCCCGGCCTGCGATGACGGGGGGTTAGCGTGGCAGAGGGGGGGTAGGAGTTAGAGGGGGGTTAGCGTGGCAGAGAGGGGGGTAGTGTGGCAGAGAGGGGGGTAGTGTGGCAGAGAGGGGCTGCCAAAAGTAAAGTGTCTAGTGTCATATTCTCATTTCCACATGTCATATCAAGCTGCCATGTCGGGTGCCCTGGGTTCCATATGCATCTTCCTAAAGTCAGAATTTACAGCAAAGTTTCACAGCTGGTTGGATGGAGCATGTTTTACATGTACTCTATATCGTGACTTGAGACTGGACATGTCAGTTGTAATGTGTACAGGTGTAGAGGCCTTTGACACTGAGAGTAAGATTTGAATAGTAATTTTTACGGCCTTTGGGAATCCAATGTGACTATTGTTTGGTGTTAGCTTGCATAGAGACGATGATGCTTCTGACAATCAAGTTTTGGAGTTTGTTTCGGTATCCCATTGCAGATACAGTCAAACCTGCCCAAGAGGACCACTCAGCAGACTAATGATATCTGGTCTCTGTGCACAGGTGGCCACTATTGACAGGATGCCTAATGTGCACATGTGGTCACTATTGACAGGATTCTCAATACTTTTATCAATGAGAAAAAGTACCTAAAGGGACCACCGAAACGTTTTGCCATTTTTCATGGCAGCGAGTGTAAGGAGCCTGGTAGCAATCGGGCAGCACCCAGGCTACAAATATCAGTCCTGCCAGTTGTACAGGTTTGACATACATTAGCTTCCATTTCCTGCAGTGTTGCGCGCTATAATGTACATGTTGTACAAACTGTATGATATAAATAAAATCAGTCAGGATTCAAGTAATCATTCAGAGATGTAAAAAATTAATCAGCAAGAAAGAAACATTATCGAAGTCCTGTATTATGTTTTCCTGACATTTGTATTCACTACTTTCAGAGTACAGAATTCACAGTAACATTGAAGAAGAATCAATCTGAAATAATAATAATAATTTGAAACGTCTGTATAAAAATAAAGTATCCAGAAGTAAAGATTGATTCTTCTTCAATGTTAACGATACCTGGATGTCTAATCTTCACAAACGAATTCACAGTAGTATTACAAATATTTAGTTTGGATAGATTTAGGTCTCATTTGCAAACTTATAGAGTATATACAAATGATTGACTTCAATATGCAAGATTTGCTGCATTTCAAACAATAAACCAAAGAAATCACTTCTTTTGAATGACTTGATTTTTTTCTGACGTGTGCAATAGTGCATACTACTGCCATGCTGGTGTATCTATTTGATAGTTGAAAATGTTTTTCATCAAAGTCTCACACTACTATTTAGAGTGAATACAACTAGATGGTGTTCATTATGATGTTGTGTAGTGCGGCAACTCAACTGCCGCAAGTATGAAATTCCCATCATTTACCACTTTGTCCGTGTGTCCTTCTCAAGTTCTGTTGGATCCAAAGTGTTCCTGATCACCATCTCCAATTTTTCAGATATTTTAAAAATTCCGTTTGGATCTGCATGCACCTGCTTGTATCCACAGATTTACAGTAAAGGAAGCACATCTTCACATTTTAGTCTAAAAGAACTTTAATGTCATATATACATGATATTCCATCTGAACAGTATTAAGTGTTCACAGCAAGACGTGGTCACCACAAAGTAGATTCAGTATTTATACAAAAACATACGTTTTCTCCATGCAACAGTGTGATATGTTAAACAAGTCCATACTGATCACAATAAGATTGTATAAACCAAACTACATGTACATCCCACATAGAGGCATCTGTATGTACTTGAAATTAGAAATAAATGTCTTACGGATAATTACAACAAAGCCACCCCTGATAAAATGGCACCGATAATACAGGATAAAAGTCTCTTTGATAACACATCAAGAGGGTACCATAGGGTACAGGCTCTGAGGTTTACAATACTTAATGTATCAGTACCCTAAAGTCCTAACCCTTTTTGCAGACACTTGTTACTTCTAGTATATGTCTTTATTGTGCTATCCGCACAGGCCTGGGAGGTGTCATGTGTAAAAAACTTACATTATCTAGTAGCAGCCAAATGCCTGGATTACAAAATAGAGAATTTTCTTATAGTCTGTAATAAAAAGATCAGAATATTTGCGTACCAAAATCAGAGATATGAATATTATCAAAGGATATGTAAATAATACTAAACATGTAACTAAAATAACTTTGTGCATAAGACATGGATACCATATGGACCTGGCAAAAACAAAGTACATGTAACTAAAAAGACTGAGGGTGTGGATGGCATTTCTTCCTGAAATTTTTACTGCTGATTTGTTCTGAGCCAAGAAACTAAAGGCCAGGACAATTTTCACTGAACATGATCACTTGTAACCCCCTTTCACGCCCTCTAATAAGTGGGTGTGGATGGGGTTTTCTAGCATATTGGTCCTACTAAGATTTCGTCATGTTAGAATTTCATTCTGGAAGAAAAATATTTTACTGCATCACCAGAGCCAAGTAACGAATCCCAGGAGAATTTCAACAGAAAGTTAGCTGGTAACCCCCTCCATACCCCGGAAGGCTATGTCTGGGGGTTATGCTGCAGTGGTAATGAAGCTCGGTGCCGTGTGGTAACCCCCTCCACACCCCCTGAGGCTATGTTTGGGGTTTATGCTGCTGTGGTGATAAAGCTGGGTGCCGTGTGCGTCCTCGTCTGCATGGAGGGGAAAGACGTGTAACCTTGAGCTGCCAGCTGACGATAGTTACTGGTGTTCAGCCGCCTGAAAACAAACAAACAAACATCAATCAGCGAAAGTGATCTCAATACAGTTTTAGCTCACTGAAGGGCTAGCCAATTATAGGTTTATTGTGCTGGGGAAATTCCCCTAGCTCTTTCCAGCCAGTACAATGAAAAGCAAACCACAGCTAAATGTCCCGCCCTGAGGACTGCAGGACTGGCGTACTTTTGTCTGAAAGTGTTCTGGCTCTGCAGACTATATTTGTCTGAATCCACCCCAAAATAATAATGTTTGGGAAACTTGACATTGTGGCCCAGGCAGCAGTTGGATTAGAAAGCAAACGTAGACATCCAGGTAACACGATACGCCCCAAAAGTAGATACTCAAGCAACTGGATGTGGTCTTGGAAACGGTCAGACGTTTCAACTACTATCCAGTAGTATTCGTCAGTGACACTGAAACGTTGAAACGTGTGACCATTTCCAAAACCATATCCAGTTGCTTGAGTAACTACTTTTGGCAAACGTAATACTGTAAATGCATTTAAGTTCGCAGGGATTTGATTTCGCGGTAGCGAGAAAAATGATATTTTCGCAGTGGTTTTAAGTTTGCGGCAACACCATAGACTGCAGTCTTATACCATAAAAGAAAAATGTTTGGTGTTCAAGGACTCGCTGTACTTACTTGACGACGTTGGACTCCATGATAGAGTTTGTGGGCGCGGTCTTGGGGCCGGGTGACGGGTGGAAGATCTTCCCCTCCTTGTTGGTGGTGATCGCTCGCTTCTGCTTCACCACGTAGGGGTCGTTGGAGTGCGAAGGGTAAGGGTCAAAGGTCCCAGCCTTCATGCCTCCGACCTAGGGTAGGAACACATCGTGAGTTAGTTACCATAACGATTATGATTGCTCTGATGATTAAAGACGCCTATGAGATGGACTTAAGGGCTTGATATTGACACAAAGCACTGGGAGGTCCTTGCAAATCAGGACAGATCATAGATTTGAGCTTGCACAGTGAAATGTGTTGAGGTCAGAGGGTAACATGTCAAGGGTGAAGGCCCCAACCTTGTAAACAGGTCTTGTTTTAGTTGTGTTCTGTTCATGTCACTGGGGCTTTCAACTCAAGAGCCTGACGTACTACCCACTATGCATTTTGCTGTGCATGAGCAGCTGGAACCATAAATCGCCTTATTGAGCAATTGACAGAAGGAGAAGAGAGACCCACCCTCTTGGCAGGGGAGCTGGGTTTGAAGGGTTTGAAGTCTCTCTTGCCGCTCGGCATCTTCTTGGAGGGCGGCAGCGGCCGGTCGGACCGGTACGGGTTCCCGTCGAAGTAATCCTTCGGCGCCAGGTTCAACCGGAATGCTGACCCCTTCATCAGCTTCTTGGAACCATCCATTTCTCGCTGGGGGGAGAAGGACATCAAAATTACTTCACAGCCAGATTAACATATCATTCAATGGTTGTCATGATCATTATACACTAAGGAGGAAAACTGATTTGTAGAATACATCACTCAACTCAAATCTATCAATACAGAGCTCAAATACACTGAATGTACCAATTACGATTTCAAAAGTGGATTCAAATAAATAAATCATACAAGGGTTATCCCACCACTAAACGGGATAACGAGTGATCGTGAGAGTGTGAGTGATACAAAGCAGGCGTTTGGCATTAGGATCCCAAGTACAGTACTAACATATAACATTAACACTCATCTGCTACCAATAGGACAATACAGGGCACAAAATACCTATCTACTCTGAAACGTGTGGTGTATACATTATCAGGATTTTGAGCCCTGCAGTTCAAGTCTTCAGACGATAAGTTAGCCTTACATTTCTGATGTCCTTGGCGCGCTCGTATGGGTCGGGCGCGTAGGGGGCCCCCTTACCCAGCGTCACGTTGGGATAGCTGAGGAACAAGGACAAATGTCAATCAATCCATCTGTCAATCAATCAATCAATCTGTCAACAGTTCTTCTTCAACTTTGCAGACACATGTCTGAATGGAGTTGATTTTATATTCATGGGATAAAAGACTCTCATTAAAATTTTCTCTAATCATATGAAATATTTTCAAAAACAATCCTTGTGCAAAACAAACACTTCCAAATTCAATAAAGCACAACATGTTAAAAATAGACGATTATAGAATCAACTTTATCTATGCAACTCACAACACAGCAGCGTATTGTGTTTGCGACCATGCTTATGTTTGTGTTTATGTTTGTATTTACCCGTAGCCTGTTCCGTTCTTCGGCGGGTTTGTCAGCACGTTTTTCCCCGGCGTCACGTACGCTTTCCTCGGGCGAGCCACGGGAGAAAAGGCACCGACAGGTCCGGCAAATGTTCCGTAAGAATTCCCAAGGCCAGAGCTGAAATAAGATAAATAAACAAATAAATATAAACAATCCGTGGGTTAGTACATCATCATCCTATTTAGGTGATTTTCTAGTATTATGTAACGGTTTATCTCCTAGGAAATACATTATACTAGACACGCCTACTACATTGCAGAAAGAGGTGTAAAAACTGAGTTTTATCCTGCTTGGAGACTACAAGACTCCACCAAACATACACCATGTTGTATGTGTTCCTTGTATGTGTACCTGGGCCCCAGTGAAAATCAGTTTGTCAAAACTGAATCGGGCCACCCAGGAGTCTGAAAATATCAATAAACAATAATGTTCTAGACATCACATCTTAAAGGGAACTCACGGTTTCTTATCCCCGTTACTTAGCAGGAAGGGTTTGCCCTAAACAATTCACACCACACAACCCGTCATTCCAGACATCACATCTTAAGGAAACTCACGGTTTCTTATCCCCGTTACTCGGCAGGAAGGGTTCGCCCTAAACATACACCACACAACCCGTCATTCCAGACATCACATCTTAAGGAAACTCACGGTTTCTTATCCCCGTTACTCGGCAGGAAGGGTTCGCCCTAAACATACACCACACAACCCGTCATTCCAGACTTCACATCTTAAGGAAACTCACGGTTTCTTATCCCCGTTACTCGGCAGGAAGGGTTTGCCCTAAACATACACCACACAGCCCGTCCTTCTAGACTTCACGTCTTTAAGGAAACTCACGGTTTCTTATCGCCGTTACTCGGCAGGAAGGGTTTGCCCTAAACAATTCACACCACACAACCTGTCATTCCAGACTTAAGGAAACTCACGGTTTCTTATCCCCGTTACTCGGCAGGAAGGGTTTGCCGAGGTTCTTCTTGGCCTCCTTGAGCCTGTGTTGCCGGCGCAGCTTGATGGGGTCGGTGTACGCCTCGGCTTCCATCACGCGGTTGAACGTTTTGTCGAAGTAACCGTCCTGCCGCGCCGTCCGCGTCTTACTCCCGCCCGGTAACATCTGCTTGCCTTTCCCCGCGGCATCGTTAAAGTTCACTAAGCGAAGGAAATGGAAAGAACCGTTATTCAAATGACCAAACTTTTCTGGGGTTTACGGAGGATCTAAGTTGCCTGACGCGATAGCCAGCCCAGGTAGACAGCCCAGTATTTTCCGTTAACCCACTTTTCTGCAAGAGGAGTAGAAAATGCCCTTTACATCAGCATCTCCCATCGCTTGATAGATGACACATGTTCTATCTGCATAATTTGACATTTTTTGTTTCCGCTAACTTTCGAGTACAATGATAGAAATTTAGAAAAGGTTGACAGCAACCATAACGATAACAAGAGTTGTGTTTGTCCTTACTTTTGGGCAGTTTGTACTTGTCCCCGATGGTGGTATAGCCCATCTCCTGGAAGATCCCCAGCCGCTCCATGTCAGTTTTTCCGGTGTCAGGCATCTTGGCTTCTTCTTCTGCGTTCCCTCGTCTTCAGCTAGTAAAAACACAGCGGAATATCACAGTTTCCGATAGGAACACCTGTACAGCAGAGCCGGTCAGAGTAAACAACAACCCAGGGAGGTTGTCACAACAGCTGGGATAAATTATCAAGAGGCAGAAAGACTCCTTCCAAGTGTCCTAGTTCCGAGTTCCGCCCTAGCTAGCACACTTCGCAACCTCCGAACTGGACTCAGACTCGGTAAAGTCACACCTTTGAAGTTCCAGGGAGCTCCCGAGGATTTAAGGCACCATAATGTCTTAAAATGACTGAAGAAATGCTATTCTAGCGCGCGAAATTTACTCGTAAGAAGCGCGAAAGTTGCCGAAGCTTTGTCAGTTGTTTGTTACTGTTGTCCACGCCTCTATGGCGGTGGGTGAGCGCACTCAAAAAGAGGAGGCCAGTGAGTACAAAACTTAAAAAAGTGACCTTTTCACCAAACAAAATGTACACCTATGTGATATTGTACTATCGAAAATTATATTTGAGAAGTATTTTCATATTTTAAAACATTTTAATGACAATATAGTAGTATTTTGAATTATGAATCATATTTGTCTTTCCACTTGGTACAGGCCATTGCCTGGCAACGGAGGAAGCGGAGCGAGTTGGGGTCATGAGGTCACTCTCGGATCCAGGGCACTCTGTGATAACAACAACCTGGGGACGAGGTTACAACCTTTCATCGTAAAAAAAAAATGAAAATTCCTTAATTTTTATTTTAAAGATACGGTTTTCAGTCATCTTTATTTAAGATTTAGACAAATAGAGACTGAAATTGTCAAAATGCATGTCTTGTAAGAAAAAGTTCCGTCGTACGGCCGGAAATGTCCGAACCACTCGTCGGGATCGTTCGGTAATCTCCGGCCCCGCCATTACGGTCACATGTCACGATAACTCATTGTGTTGTGGAAAGGTTAAGAGTGACTCGCGAGTTTAGCGGATTTTTGGAGCATTTTCGGCCAAATAATCGGTAAGTAGAGGACTCTTATCCATACAGAACATGGTTTACTTTATTCTGCATGAAATAGCCAACAAGTTAGTCCCTCATTTGTTTGATAGAAATGAGAGAAAGCACCGCACTGCTGGGTGAAAAAAATCCGACCCTTGCTGCGCAGACTGACTCTTTCCTGTACAGAACAGACTCTTCCTGCAGCTCAGCTAGGGGCCATACAGCCATGCCCGCGCCGGAATCATACCATAACAATCATGCCGGGTTTGGGAGGCTTTCTACGGGGATTCGCGACAGTTCCTTTGTTGTCAGGTTTGCAGGTTTCTTTGCAGGAAGAAATATTTTATTTGCACCACAGTACTCAGTAGTGACAAACAAATAGTGGGGGGGGGGGGGGGGGGCATGGTTTGTATCTATCAGGAAAATATGGTTCGCCGGGAGCCAAGCTCTTTGATTATACGTCTATCAAGGTCAACAGTGCGGTGGAACAGGCATGCCTCAAGGTTCAACCGGTTTCTTTTGAAGGATGCATAATTTGCAGAAAATTATGAGCTTTGGCAAACTATTCACTCGTAAATTCAGTCGTATGCATCCTGATCATGATGAATTGATGAACAAAAATTATGTAGTAACTAGTTTGGGGCCTTTTCCCAGATTATGAAACAAAACAAAGCAATCAGTGGGGATACTAATTTATGCATGCAGGTACATATACACAGTCACACCTCTCCAGTCCCATAGCATCATCAGTGGTGGGGGCGGCGAAACAATCACACAAACACACAAACAAGCTGTCCCCTGCAGCTGCGGTTCAACCCTTTTGTTGTTGCTGTCCTCATTTTTCGTCGATTATTTCACTAGACGTGGTCTCATAGTGCCTTGTGGAGAGTAGAGTGCTTGTGCTTGAGACTTGAAACAAACAAACTTGCTGGAGGTGTTTCCTTCCCTTTCACATCTGCAGCTGTCCGACATTATCACCCCCAGCAGGTCTGTGACTCTATCCCATTCTGTGTCTGGAATCCATCAACAAGATCAGATGCACCCTGCACTAGTAATAGTAGTATAGCCTGGTTGCTCTAACTCAGGGGAGGGCCTGAGGTAGAATTTCTGGGAGTATGTTGGCCCTGAAGCTGAGGAACTGGGCTGCATGGGGCCCTGGGAACAGTCTGGCATCCAGGCTAACTCTGGGGCCTGTGCTGGAGCCGAAGACTGGCCAGGGCTGTGTCCAGGCTATGTTTGAGCTTGCTGACCACAGTACAAAAGCTGGGCTCTCGCTGTGGCTGATCCTACCACTATAGTATGGTATCAGCCATGGTCACAACAACTCCTTATAGGGAGGGGGTCAGGTCAGGTCAGGTCACTGCTCAGTGGGCCGCAGCCTTCTAAATCCAGCAGTGGTGGCTGGTAGTGCAGAAGTGATGTAGAACCATCGGATCCCAGCTGGTGTTGTACTTAAGTCCAGCTAGATATCAAGTTACCACATCAGCCTGAACCCACTGGACAGACCCAGGTGGAAACGACTTGTATACTGCTGCCCACCTCTGCTTGCCTGGTGACCAGCTGTGTAATACTAGCAGCTCCCTCTCGCAAGACTCTGGAGCTATAATATGGCTGGATACCAGGCTACTCCTCTGTCATACTGTCATAACAGTATAGCAAAATACTGAATACGTCTGCTGTACAGTATAAGCCAGTTAATTGCACATCGGATTAACGCACACTTCTGTTAACTGCACGGAATCCTAGAATCCCAAACCGGTGCGGTCCTGCTAGATAACTTTGCACAAGCCGGATAATTGCACCAATTTCACTGGCAAATAGGCCGTGCAATTAAGCGGCTTCTACTGTACTATAACAGCGTATTAGTAGTAGTACTTTGCTTCATGAAAGCCGACCCTCATCAAAGAAACCTTACCCTGAACATTCTATAGTCAAGTGTAGCCAGCAGTACTATTTCTGTTGTCATCTACTTATGCAATTTGTGACTGAATACAAGCCGAAGCTTACGGAGGCTGTAAGTCCACTTAGTAAGTGTACGTTATCATCATCATGTGTACAACAAGGACACTGATCCATGGAAGTGGAGACTTACTAACAGTTGTGTTGTGCCTTCCAGTCGTCAGGTGACCTGAACTGACCTGCGGAGAGTCACGGAAACCGTTGCCATGGCGCAGTTCAACACTGGTGCTAAAAACCCGCCATGGGCCTCGCAAGGTATGCAGCATGTTGGTTCTTATATCCGCTAATTGTTCGTCAGACTACCCGTACGACATAATTCTACGCTAAGCTTCGGGATGCTAATTAGTAAGAAAGAACTGCATGTTGGACAAGAATGAATACTCGATTTTGCAATCATTATGATTATGAGTGTTTGGTCATAATTATTCCATTCTCTAGGGAGATCCCTGGTTGTCAGGCATGACATCGGCTATGCTATTTACCTGCTTGCTTATCTTTTTTGAAGAATGAATAAACAAACAAATAAACAAGCAATTGCTGCATCTTTCGCAGTTAGATGTTTTAATTGTTCATTTCTACATCATGACGTAGGTACTAGGTGGCTAGGGCTTTGGGATCAATCTATCAGCTGTGCAACTTAGTTTCCAGCATTGTTATGAAATGAGTAAACAAACAAACAAACAAACAAACTTGTGTTGTCCGCAGCCAATCCTGACCAGCAGCTGCAGTCGCTGCTCCGAGCGCAGCAGGCTGCCATTGGCTACCAGCAGGGTGTCGGTCTGGGCGCGGGCGCCGAGCGGATAGCAAGTACGGTGGTCCGGTCTCTCCTGTCTGCACGCACGTTTCTGTCCCATCATGTGTCCTCTCGTGTAGAGCTAACGTATTCGAGGCTCTTTCCTTGTATCCAGACCCATTTTAGCTATTTCATTCTCCCCATAAATAGGACACAAAATGCACATTTCTGACCCGTCATGTGTCCTCCTCTTGCATAGAGCTAACTCATTCGAGTCTCTCTTCTTGTATCTGAACCTGTTTTTGTCTGCACGCACGTTTCTGTCCTGTCATGTGTCCTCGCATAGAGCTAGCCTATTCAAGTCTCTGTCCTCGACCTGTCATAGTGGCCAAGTCTGTCTTCCTGTCGTCTATAGCTAAGCTATTTTCTGACCTGTCATGTGTTCTCCTCTTGCATAGAACTAACCTATTCGAGTCTCTTTCCCTGTATCCAAACCTGTTTTTGTCTGCACGCACGTTTCCGACCTGTCATAGTGGCCAAGTCTGTGGCTTCCTCTCGCCTATAGCCTACCTATTGTTCTCTCTTCTTTGTTTTGGGGTGTTTTGCTCCAAAGTTGAAAACAGCTTTTTTACAGGGGCAATGTTGTTTTACACGTTGAAGAGACAAGCAGTTATGATAGGTTTGGATACTAGACCATGGACATTTTGATCTTTCTGTGCCCTACAGTTTCAGTCCTGAGAGCCTAACATGTAGTGAAGTACAGTGAAGTAGTATGCTATTAGATAAGATGTTTCATGGTTCATAGCAACATGTTTACATTTGACGCGTTTACTTAACGTCATACACCTGTAATTTAGTTAAAGAAGAAAACATATTTTGCCTCTGTTGTACAGATGTTGTTGTTTATCAAACTCCTGATTGTTGTTTACCTCCTGTTGTCATAGCGACAGCCCAGCAGCCACAGCAGTCTCTGCTGGGGGCGCAGCCGGTATACGGGCAGACGCTGGTGGGCGGGGTCACGCTCGGCACGGCGCTGGGGTCAACCACGGTCACCCAGGCCGCGTACAACCAGCTGCAGGCCCAGCCCGCCCTCTTGCAGCAGCAGCAGGCACTGCAGGTGGGACAGCAGGGTTTTCCTTCTTTTTTTTTAAATCAGGTTCGTAGGGCCTGATGTTACCATCGTGAAGATGAAGAGCGGCCCATAGTGATGACTGTAGCAGCATCTCTTCTCCCTAAGTCAGAAACATCAAGCTTAGGCAAGCTAGACTTCACTGACTCAATAGGCGAAGCAGGGGTTACAACGCTGCTCGAAAAATTCCCTACCCCATTCTTTTTATCTATGGTCGGCTCTAACAGTGTGTATGTAAGTAACATAGAGGGGGGAGCGTATAGGTTATGGCAGTACCTGACGAACAATGTGGCAAGGCAGCTAATTCTGCTCAGACTGTGGATAATGATGAAAACTGAGACAGAATTGTTAAACCGGGGAGTGTGTGAGTGAGAATTAATCAAACCTTTGTATTTGAGTTCATGAATTCTGCTGGTTCCTCCATTGGCAGGTTTGTGGTAGTAATCAGCAAGTATGTTAGTGACACCATGCGAGATTTTGTATACCATACCAGATGGGCACTACTCCTGTCAGAAAAGAGGCCACTTTCAGAACTATTAACATGGAAAATGCTAAAATACCACAGTTTGTTTTTGTTTTATCGGGCCGAAGCCAAGATCAGAGCAATATCTTTTTTTTATCGCTGTTTTTGTTGAACTTGATTATGATGCCTTCTGTCGTTACCATAGCAACTCCAGCCCCAGACTGTCCAGCAACAAGCCGTCCTACAACAGGTAAGCTGGGGTCAGAGGTCAAGGGGCATGCTCAACTTTAGGTCAATGGTCATGATGTAAATTATGTCAAGGGATGATATTTTCTCGTCATGCTTTACATGTATAACAAATGTTCCTTCAATTATCCGAACTGTGAAAATAGTTAATAAGGAATTGTGTTGTTGCTATAAGACGTTGTGTGTTACTAAGTTCAATGTTTTCATAAATGCTGGCAGTGTATTTAGAACAGGTCAGTCTGTATATCAGCTAGTCCGTTAATTCTCCAGCCCAACTGTTGTCAGCCCTGTCCTGTTCTTGTGGTTATCGTGTCGTCATGTTTCTCACCCTACACAAAACCTGTTGTCATGTGCTACAGCATGGACAAATCAGATACCCAAACTACAGGAATACATAGATTGGTTATATAAACAAGTGTGAATTCTGCATCAAAACCAGGGCTGTCTCCAGGACCCGTCCCTCTGTCCTGGGATGAAAATTTGCTTGTTCACCCAAAAAAAATTTCACCCCCTCCGTTCCCAAACATCTGAACTTCAGTACATAAAACTGAAGAAATTGTATTTTCATATAGAGGGGTCTACAAAGAAAATCAACAATATGGGCTCCCAAACAGTAAGAGTGATTGAAAAAAATTAAAGCTGTAGACATCCCTGCCCAGAATGTTCTAGTTGTACCTGTCTGTGTTTGAGATGAAACATTTAGCTTGTGTAAGCTGGCACACACGTGTGCTGCATGTTGTAGCATCTAAAACTGCGTCTCATCGGTTGTGTACTGTCTAAATGAAACATCCCACATCACACTAGCACCACGGTGTTATCACCATGACAACCGTTCCGTTACCATGGTAACCTCTAACCAGCTGTTTTCTGTTTCCCGTATGTCTGCCCTGCGGGATGAAGGCCCTACTGAAGCAGGTACAGCCATTTCTTCCCTTCTCTTGTCTCTCATTCCTTCCTTCCTTTCCTCCTAAGTCCGGCCATCCCCTGACCTTCGTACCAGTGGTGAAATGGTCTTGCATGGCAGAAACCTTTAGAAGAATGCTATTTCCTCTGTGTGTTTGTTCCTTGCCCTGGCTGTATTTGCACCATGCAGGTTTGGTAAATTTGGTGGTCAAACCTGTCAAGTTGCATGCATTTCAGCTGCATTTATGTCACACATTTCAAATGTAGAAGTTGTTTCAGAAAAAGAAAAAAAATGTGCCAAAGTTGAACTGTTTGCACGTCAGTGTCCATATTTACCCCTTCAGTATGGCTGAGTCTGACACAACAAACCCTGTATGGTGCAGGCCAGGCTTTTAGTGTTGTAGCTGTGGTGGTTTCCACATCATATGTTTGCCTTTGGTTGTTAATGTTAGTGTTGCACTTGTAGTTGTGGTGTGTAAGGTTTCCACATCACATGTTTCCCTTTGTTGTTCTCCCTTTCTCTTCCTTCTTGTGTTCTCAGTGTGTGCATTTCGTTTTCCTTCAAGGTGCTGGTGATGTTCTACTGGTTTCTGGTTGCACATTAGTATCTTGTATGTTATAAAAGTGTCAGTGATTCTAAGCTTACTCCCAGTCTTGTGTGTTATTGTGTGTTATAAGTGTCGGTGTTAACACGGTACTTACTCCCAGTCCCACCCGCAGCCTGGCCTGGCCATCCCCACCACGCTGTCTGCAGTACAGCAGCCCGTGCCAGGGGGCGCCCCACAGATGGGTCAGGGGTCGCAGCTGACGGTGAGCTACCCGACGCCCCGCGCGGCCCAGCAGCAGCAGCAGCAGCCCAAGCAGCGCGTCTTCACCGGCTCCGTCACCAAGCTGCACGACAACTTTGGCTTCGTGGACGAGGACGTCTTCTTCCAGCTAAGGTATGCAGGTCAAAGGTCACACAATGTCTGACCAGCAGGTCATAGGTCACATCATAAAAGTTCAAAGGTCACCATCAAGTAAGAGTGCAGACTGATTATTACATAATATGATTGGTACAATTATAGCAGATTTGTTGTTAGCGAATCCTACATGTGTGTGTTAGATGCTGTGTACTGTTTCTGTACAGAAACCCTACCAACAGTGCCTTGCTGTTTATGACCTACTCTTGTACTGTTTGTGTACTATTTCTCAGTAACAGTGTAGTTGTTCTTCCCTTCCCTCCCAGTGTGTGCAAGGGCAAGACCCCCCAGGTTGGCGACCGTGTGCTGGTTGAGGCCACATACAACGCCAACATGCCGTTCAAGTGGAACGCCACCCGGATCCAGGTCCTTCCTAACCAGGTTAGTTCTACCTTCCAGACAACACACTTAATGGTTCAAGTAAGGAAGGGAAAGTGGGTTGCTGATACCGTAGATTCGTTGATTTTTGCAGTACTAGAAGAGAGAAGGGGATGCAGTTTTTCAAGTTGAAACAATTCTACGTTATACATGTAATACGCACATACACACACACACACACACACACACAAACACACACACTTACACACATATACACAGACACATGGTACAAACAGTCCTGACAAACAAACTAGCCTCCTTGCCAAAGATACTGATAATATCCCTGATGTGTAGGCGCCATCGTTCCAACCCTCCATGCCAAAGATACTGATAATATCCCTGATGTGTAGGCGCCATCGTTCCAACCCTCCATGCCAAAGATACTGATAATATCCCTGATGTGTAGGCTACCCTCCATGCCAAAGATACTGATAATATCCCTGATGTGTAGGCTACCCTCCATGCCAAAGATACTGATAATATCCCTGATGTGTAGGCGCCATCGTTCCAACCCTCCATGCCAAAGATACTGATAATATCCCTGATGTGTAGGCTACCCTCCATGCCAAAGATACTGATAATATCCCTGATGTGTAGGCGCCATCGTTCCAACCCTCCATGCCAAAGATACTGATAATATCCCTGATGTGTAGGCGCCATCGTTCCAACCCTCCATGCCAAAGATACTGATAATATCCCTGATGTGTAGGCTACCCTCCATGCCAAAGATACTGATAATATCCCTGATGTGTAGGCTACCCTCCATGCCAAAGATACTGATAATATCCCTGATGTGTAGGCGCCATCGTTCCAACCCTCCATGCCAAAGATACTGATAATATCCCTGATGTGTAGGCTACCCTCCATGCCAAAGATACTGATAATATCCCTGATGTGTAGGCTACCCTCCATGCCAAAGATACTGATAATATCCCTGATGTGTAGGCGCCATCGTTCCAACCCTCCATGCCAAAGATACTGATAATATCCCTGATGTGTAGGCGCCATCGTTCCAACCCTCCATGCCAAAGATACTGATAATATCCCTGATGTGTAGGCGCCATCGTTCCAACCCTCCATGCCAAAGATACTGATAATATCCCTGATGTGTAGGCGCCATCGTTCCAGACGCAGCCCTTGCTGAAGAACCCTCCGGTCAGCGCCGGCCACGCCCCGCTCGTCGCGCCGCCTGCGCCCCAGCTGTACCAGGCAGGCGGTCCCGGCATCACGCCGTCCTCGATACCGCCCCTCATGTCCCAGCACACGCAGCCGCCCGCCAACCATCACCACCAGAAATGTACGGTATACTTAAAGTATACTTATACTGATAGTATAGCCTCTGCAGTTTGTTGGTTGTTGATAGCAAAATATACTATAAGCAGGCTAAAATACCACCAGAAATGTACGGTATATTTAGAGTATACTTATGGTATATCTCTCTCTCTCTATGCTTATAGTATAGCCTCTGCAGTTTGTTGGTTGTGGATAGAAAATATAATATAAGGAGGATAAAATGAAATCGTAGCTAGAACCCTGGAACGGTTTACATGGCGACAGAGAATCCTGTATTCCATTGCTAACTCTAGGAAATAGGAGTGTACTCTCACCTCTCAAATAAACGTACCGGTACGTTTATTTTTTTCCGCCTCAAAATCCACCCGGTACGTCCTTATTTTAGACGGTACGTTTATTTTATTTTTCAAATTTGGGCTTTCTTTACTAACCAGGGACCCCAAAAATATTGAAAGTTTGGTATTTTCTGCCCATATTTCCGCTGTATTTTTGCTTAATCAGGGCTCGTGACTGCGACTAGATTTGGTCGCAATGCGACCGTAATTTTAATAATGCGCCTATTCTTTAAATGATGGTCGCACGGCGCGCCAATAAAAAAAAATGAGCAACGCCCTTATTTTCCCCCGAAAACTTCGCTCAAAGCTCAAAATTCGCCGATTTCGGCCCTTCACCGAGCCGCCATTTTGATTCTAACTCAAGTCTCGCGCAAGTCTCGCAGTAACTCACATCTCGCGAATCGCGAGAGTCGCACCCCATTGGCCATTTCGGCGTGACGTAGCTCGCCCGGCCGCCATTATTGGTGGAATATCTGATATCCCCGCTGTGATCGCGGGAAAAATCATGCAGGAACGCTTCAAAAGCGTGTAACTTTGACGAAAACTCATCGAATGCCTAAAGTCCTTGGTGATAAGTACATGTATAGGATTCTTTTGGAGGTTTTTTTTGCTTGTTTGTCGGTGGAATGCGGGAAAAACAACAGCTAATGCGACGTTGCCAAACTGGGGAGGGGGGCTGTGTCGGCACTGAAATCGTAGAAAATGTTGAACGGAGGTCGCGATTTTTTCACGGTTTCTTCAGATATTACTTTTGTTGCAGTCTTTATTTTCAAAAGACTGATAAATAGATGTTGTTTGTTGGGAAAAGTTCGATTGATTTGCCCTTCGAACACATCTTTTCTGCTACATTTTTTCAACTGAAAATATGAATTGTTTGTACACAGATTTTTCTATATCTGTAATATCTACACTGATGTTACAGGCTACAAGTAAACCTCTAATTTTCCAGTGCATCTATTTTCAGCTATGTTCTTAACAAAGTAGAAGAGATACAAAAGAAATACAAGATGTACCTGACAGTCCTGGCTACACTTTCTCCTCTGTTGGTTTGCAGATTTTCTTGTAGACTTCTTTAGTTTGTTGTTGTATATGTAAGTCAAGTTTCACCTTCAGCAGTAAGGTTGATTTACTCTTCCTGATTGTGTGTATTAACTTATGAAACATTATAAAAATCATATATTGTAAGGAATCAGTGTTATATTACTTGAAAGTGATCTCATGTATTCTCTTGTTTCTTGTTTGGTTACTGGGTAACTATATATAACACCCCTAATTAATTCTTTAAGCCATACCCACCTCTAGTCAAAAACATTGATTATTGGAGTAATATTTTGTATGGCTTCAGACGTTTGCTTGTGCTCCCAACCTTTCATAGTGGTGCTCCTAACTTTTTGCTGGCGCTCCTAAGTTTTAGGAGTTAGGAGCGCCATGCTCCTAGGTCAAAAAGTTAGTCTGGAGCCCTGTTAATATTCACTCTTTTTCGGACGAGGCATCGCGGATTTCCCTGCCGCTAGCGCTATGACCCAAACATAACTAGGGATGCGTACCGGTACGCAGGACAAGTTCTGGACTTGCAAAAACGTTTCGGTTCAGGTCCAAAAATACCGGAACACAAGTGATTCGGCACTGGACTCGTAAAAAAATATATCCTTTTCGTTTTGAACCATCTTTAACCTTCCAAAAATCTTGAAGTGTTGCGCTGAACAAAGACGAAAACATCGAGGTCACATGCTACACACACAGTCGCTTACTTCCGTAAATTCTCTATCAAAACACAGAAATTAACCACCAACCAAACAAATTAAAAAGTTACCAATACTTTTCCACTATTTTTCACCCGTAGTCAGCTTGTTTTAATGTTCCAGCAACGAAAAAATCATTCCAAAACAAAGCGTAGCGTTCAATCGGCTCGAAAAGATCCGCCATGTTGGATTCATCAACTCACGCCGAATCTCGCGGTAATGCGCGAGAGAATCATATATTTTCTGCAGTACCGGTATTTCTCGATAGGGGGCAGTGTCTATGACCTTGGTTTCTGCAACATTGAAAATAGCACAAGTGGTGAATAAGGTATTCTAAGTTGGAATGTTTCTTCAAAATGTTATTTTGTAACAATGATTATAATATAAACTTCTTTTTTTATTTCTTCAATTTTTATTTTCATTCATTTTTTTACTTTTATTTTAATCTTTGTTGATGATGTGACACTCAGATAAACAAAATATGTGCAATAACATAGGAATTATTCTGTTCATTATTTATACAATTAACTGATATGGTAATAAAAAAAAATAACTGATATGGTACTGAGGCATAAATAAATAAAAAGAGCCTACCTGCTTATCATCTTCTCTTCTGTATCTGTATCTATATAGCCGGTATAACCGCCATTCGGCGTAACACACCAGCTAACAGTCTTGGACTGAAGTAGCATGGGCACAGTTTACATGTCAATTTGGTATTTTTCCGGGGGGTACTTTTATTCCAGGGGGTACTTTTATTAGATTTTGAAGATTTGTCCGGGGGGTACTTTTATTCCAGGGGGTACTTCTATTTGAGAGGTGAGAGTATTGCGCACATTCCCAAAAATGAATTTTGATTGCTGTGATGATGTACCACAACATTTCTTGTATTGTTTTACTTTGTGCCATTTAGAGTAGTTTCTTGGAATAGAAAAAGTTCCAGAGGATAAACACTTGTTGGATTTGTTCCCAGATTTCACGTTACAATGAGAGTTGTCCCTGTCTCAGTGTTTCTTTACTGGGATGAAGCTAATCCGTTATTCACTCTCGTTTCTGTTTCCAGGGTCCAGGGGGCCTCAGCAAGGGCAGGACCAGAAACGTAAATACTTCACTTTCTAGTTAACATGAAGCACTTTGTGATTGTTGTATATGTTTTACACTTTCATGTACTAGTGCAAGGTAGAAACATTGATAAATCAGATAGCACAATCAGTATGTTCTTAAGATATATCTGACAATGAAATAGAATTTAAAAACTGGTCCAAAGTTCTACATAACTACATTTTATTCTTGAGAAAAAGGG
>NC_049981.1:33503959-33515236 GCF_000003815.2 Branchiostoma floridae
CATAGATGATGCCTTGACACAGACAGCTTTTGGTACTTAACATGGTTAAGTTTAAATTTCCTCCTAGTTTTCCTCTTGGGCCATTGAAAGTAAAGTCGAGATCGGCAAGGTGTCGGAAAGAAAGATAGAAATTAGAACCTTGATGACCAGTTTCCATTGTTGGCTACTACAGCAGGGCTCAAAATAACACATGCACATGCAAAATACCACCATGGAGTTTTGTGCAGCAAGATGTGATACGTCCTTTTTGTTAGGTTGATAAACCGTGATCTCCACAGATCAGTGAATGTGGCGGAGCTTCAATTCTCTTCTTAACCAACCATTTTCATTGATTGATGGATTGATTGATGGATTGATTGACAGGAAAGCGGCGAGTGTGGCGGAGCTTCGGCGTCGCTATGCCAACATGTACGTGCCGAGCGACTTCTTCCACGCGCGTTTCTGCTGGAACGACGCGTTCCCCCTGCACCGCCCGTTCCAGGTTGGAAACCCGTCATCCTTCCACATCATGCACAAGGAGGTCGACCCGCTCGAGAAGAACGACACGGTACTGGAACCGCCGGACGCAGACCACCTGTACAGCGCTAAGGTAACTATGGTAACACAGACCACCTGTACAGTGCTAAGGTAACTATGGTAACACAGACCACCTGTACAGTGCTAAGGTAACTATGGTAACACAGACCACCTGTACAGTGCTAAGGTAACTATGGTAACACAGACCACCTGTACAGTGCTAAGGTAACTATGGTAACACAGACCACCTGTACAGTGCTAAGGTAACTATGGTAACACAGACCACCTGTACAGTGCTAAGGTAACTATGGTAACACAGACCACCTGTACAGCGCCAAGGTAATGTTTGCCAGACACATCAGCCCCAGACCACTTTACTTGTACAGTGCTAAGGTATAGGTTGTTTTGTGCATTGCCCTATTGGAAAATGCAATACAAGTTGTTAATGTGTACATTTATACAGGTTCCATGTGCAAAATTGACGGCGTTTCTTTGATATTTGATAGAATCTGTGTAACGCATAGCCTGGGTGCCACCCTAGTTAAATAACCTGGCTACCATACAAGAGAGGCTGTAAGCAGCAGCATAACTTAGAAGGATAGCTTGAACCATTGTATGAAAGCTTGCTCTGCAGCCGACCGATGATGATGATGATAATGTTAGGTTTAATTTGCTTGCTAACAAGGTGTCAATCTGACCATTCTGCAGGTGATGCTGATGGCATGCCCATCAGCAGAGGAGCTGTACCATCGCTCCTGCGCGCTCGCTGAAGACGCCAGCGACGTCCGCGAAACCTTCCAGCATCCGACACGACTCATCCAGTTTCTGGTCGGCATGAAGGTAACAACATATTTATTCTGGGCTGCAGCAAGTTATTTCCTTGTTTCTGGGTCATTTTGAAGTACACATTCTGGGTCCAACTAGTGTCTGTATCTATATAGCCAGTATAACCACCCTTCAGCGTAACACGCCAGCTTCTGTATCTGTATCAATATAGCCGGTATAACCGCCCTTCGGCGTAACACACCTGCTTTGCGAGCACGCAGCAGCTGGTTATATTACACTGAACGACCCTTCATACCTAACTTCTGCTCATCTATCTGCAAGCGTTCTTTAAAACTACCCAGGGAAGATGCCCCTACTGTGCTTGGTGATAACAAATTCCAATCTCGGATAGTTCTGGGAAAGTACAAATTTTTGCACACATCAATCCTAGTACTTGTTACTCTGGTACTTGAAGGCATGACTGTTTTTCTTGTTTTGAAGTTAAGATTGATTGATTGATATATTGATTGATTGATCCCAGGGTTAGAACGAGGCTGTAGCTATTATTGATATATTGATTTATTGATATATTGCAGGGTAAGAACGAGGCTGTAGCTATTATTGATATATTGATTAATTGATACATTGCAGGGTAAGAACGAGGCTGTAGCTATTATTGATATATTGATTAATTGATACATTGCAGGGTAAGAACGAGGCTGTAGCTATTATTGATATATTGATTAATTGATACATTGCAGGGTAAGAACGAGGCTGTAGCTATTATTGATATATTGATTGATTGATAGATTTATAATTGATTGATTGACCCCAGGGTTAGAACGAGGCAGTGGCTGTTGATTGATTGATTGATTAATTGATATATTGATTGATTGGTTCCAGGGTAAGAGCGAGGCGGTGGCTGTTGTTGATTGATTGATTAATTGATATATTGATTGATTGGTTCCAGGGTAAGAACGAGGCGGTGGCTGTTGATTGATTGATTGATTAATTGATATATTGATTGATTGGTTCCAGGGTAAGAACGAGGCGGTGGCTGGTGTTGATTGATTGATTAATTGATATATTGATTGATTGATCCCAGGGTAAGAACGAGGCGGTGGCTGGTGTTGATTGATTGATTAATTGATATATTGATTGATTGATCCCAGGGTTAGAACGAGGCGGTGGCTGGTGTTGATTGATTGATTAATTGATATATTGATTGATTGATCCCAGGGTAAGAACGAGGCGGTGGCTGGTGTTGATTGATTGATTAATTGATATATTGATTGATTGGTTCCAGGGTAAGAGCGAGGCGGTGGCTGTTGTTGATTGATTGATTAATTGATATATTGATTGATTGGTTCCAGGGTAAGAACGAGGCGGTGGCCATCGGCGGCCCCTGGTCCCCCTCGCTGGACGGCCCGAACCCCGACACGGACCCGTCGGTCCTCATCAAGACTGCGATCCGCACCACCAAGGCTCTCACGGGCATCGACCTGAAAAACTGCACGCAGTGGTGAGTCATGCATGCTCATTTACATATCGCCATGGCAACTTTCGGGTTGGAGCACGCATGCTCATGTACATATCTCCATGGCTACCAACATCAATGCCTTCCTAGTTCCAAGTCGAAGAAGGAATAAGTTTCAAACCTAGAAAACCTAGAATAACGTTCAGGAGATTTTTGCCTGTTGTAATCAACAGAGCTACTGAGTTTCGTGAATTGACTGCTCAAGGCTGCATACAATCAAGTTTTTGGCTGTTTTTGGTAGAATTAAGGAATAATGTTTGTTGTGTTCTGGAGTTGACTGCTTTTGATCTGTAAAGCTTGTATTGTAAAGGTTTTTTTTCTAGCTGTGTTACAAAGCAGACCCTCCTGTGTGTGGCTTGTGTAAGGTTTGGATGCTAGAATAAGAGGGTTGGTGGTTCGGACGTTTGTTTACCCCCATTTCACCTCCTGTGTCTATCACGTTCTCTGCCTACTGTTTATCGCCAGCTTGTTTGTTTTGTTTTGTTTTTGTTTACGTGGCTTGCAACCATGTGTGGGAAGAGAGTCCTTCCCCTCTCTCTCCGCTCTGCGACCATCCGGAGCACTTTCCGCCCTGGTCGCCACTTTCGCTAAAAAACGAAGAAAGAAAAAAACAGAAAAGCAAGAAAACGCTGTCCTGTCTTGTTTCCTCTCTTAACCCGGTATCGTTACGAATCGCTTGCCCCTAGGTACCGCTTCGCCGAGGTGCGCTACCACCGAGCCGCGGAGACCTACAAGGGGAAGACGATCCCGGAGCGCGTGGAAACGACAGTGATGTTCCTGCCGGACGTCCATCATTGTTTACCCCCACGTCTAGATTGGGCCAATGTTTCAGCCGGTTACAGAGCCCAGCTGGCGCGCAAGGCTGCCGACGAGAAATCCGAGGAGGCCGGAGAATCTCAGGCATTGACCAGCACCGTATTTTTGCACACCGCACCCACAGACACCACCCACACACGTACAACACGACACACCGCCGAACAGCCCCCCGCGTGCGCCCCCTAGCGGGGTCCCGCGGGCAGACACATAGACGCACGCACACAGACAGACTAGAGTTGTTGTTGTTCCCGTTGTTGTTATTTATCATTGCTGCTATTGTTCCTGTTTCGACCTTGCTACAATGATGGAATGACCTTTAACTTCATGCTGCCATGGAGACGACCCTTTGACCTCTGACCTTTGTTGTCCACTAGGAAGAAATTCCGCCCGAACGAAAAGTCTGGTTCCGTGCATTTGGACTCGATGCATGTCGCCGCAAGCAGACTAAAAACCTGCCGCCAAAACCTCCCGCTAGAAACAGTCATGGACACGAATAAACCCACACCGACCCGCCACACGTTTAATTACCGTTTGTTCTTACAGAGCCGTGTAAAGGTGACGTACTTTGTTAACTCTTCTTGGGGAGCTACTTCAAGGAAAATTACGTGCCTTAAAGAAGTCAGGACGTAATCCGAGCGCTTCCCCCTCCTTAGGAGTTGTTCGTGTGTTGAGCGAGTTCCTTACGAGCTCGGAGAGAAATGTCTGTCCGACCAAACGGCCCGCTTCTGTTCTTGTCTCCCATATTGGACACCAAAGCGAAGCTCGTGTAGCGTAGCTTTAGTCCACATAAACTGCCCCCCTCCCGCCCGCCATAGCGCCGGCTCTCATACCGCTCCTGTTTCTCTCCCTGCAATACCAGGAGGAGGAGGAAGGGGGCGAGGATGAGAGCGGGAAGAAGGCGCCCACACACCACACGGAGCTCGACCCTAAGACCATGAAGGTGAGAGAAACCCGTTTGTTTTCCTAAAGAAACCCGTTTGTTTTCTTAGTTCATAAACAAAACCGTTTAGGGCCTTGCCTTGGACTTAAGGCATGTGCAGTTGGAACTGTGAAGCTTTCGTTCAAATCATCACCTTCCCAGCTATGGACATATTTTCCCAGGTAAACAAGTTGATACCAGAGCTGGAGGATTGTAATGCCCTTTGACCTGCTGCATGTGCAGTGGAACCTGTGATGTGGCTTATTGACGACTCCCATGTTCTGTTCTCAGGTAAACTTAGGGCTGAGCTGGAGGGTTGTGATGCCCTTTGACCTGCTGCATGTGCAGTGGAACCTGTGAAGTGGCTTATTGATGACTCCCTTGTTCTGTTCCCAGGTAAACGAGCTGAGGGCTGAGCTGGAGGGTTGTGATGCCCTTTGACCTGCTGCATGTGCAGTTGACACTGTGAAGTGGCTTATTGATGACTCCCATGTTCTGTTCCCAGGTAAACGAGCTGAGGGCAGAACTAGAAGCTCGAGGGCTGAACTCGAAGGGTCTGAAGTCTCAGCTGATCGCGCGTCTTACCAAGGCCCTTAAGATGGAGGTTGAGAAGGAAGAGGAAGAGAAGGAAGCCAAGGATGAGGCTAAGGAGGAAGAGGAGGAAGAGAAAGAGGAGGAAGTGGAGGAGGACAAGGAGAAGAAAGAGGTAAGACTGCTGGAAGAGCCTTTACCCCTTGTGGTGCTGGCAAATTTTCACCATACATTTTCCCAATGCCGGGTGACCCTTTGGAAAGTAGGGATACTATTTTCACTATGCTACATTTTTAAAAAGTACCTTAATCTTTGTAATGATGTATAACTTTATAGGGTTATTTGGAAGGAAGGTAACAAAAAGTTGCATAGTAAAAACAGTACTAACATATGCTTCCCAACATATGTGGCACAGCACCACATGGGACGATCTCACTTTCACTACTCAAAAGGAAAAATCTTTGAAAAAAAACAATCTTTTTTCACGCCAACAGGGCACAATTTAGTTTCTTGTCCTTTTCATTTCTATGCTCCGTCCTGAATTCTTTATCCTTTGAATTCATGAAGTGTGTGCTTGTAACAAACAAAGGTTAGTGAGTGAGGAAGTGAGGGAGTGTGCTTGTAACAAATACTGTAAGAGTCAACCCGAAGTTGTTTTCTTTCCCTCTGTCTTCTGTGTCCTCACAGATTTCTCTCCTCCTCTCCTTTGCTTCTTATCTGCTGTCTTTTCCTCCTTGCCTCTTCTTTTCCTTCTCTTCCCTTCTTTTCTCGCCTGAAAGTTGGGACTGTGTCTCACTGTCTTCTGTTGCCTCTCAGGTCTACTGGTCAGCAGGACTAAAGTTTGACCAATCAGATCCAGCCCTGACTTTTGACCAATCAGATCCATTCCTAAATTTTAACCAATCAGATCCAGCCCAGACTTTTGACCAATCAAATCCAGCCTTGACTTTTGTCCAATTAGTTTCATCCCTGACTTTTGACCAATCAGATCCAGCCTTGACTTTTGACCAATCAGATTCAGCCTTGACTTTTGACCAATCAGATCCATTCCTAAATTTTAACCAATCAGATCCAGCTCAGACTTTTGACCAATCAAATCCAGCCTTGACTTTTGACCAATTAGTTTCATCCCTGACTTTTGACCAATCAGATCCAGCCCTGACTTTTGACCAATCAAATCCAGCCCTGACTTTTCACCAGTCAGAAGTTTGACCAATTAGATTCAGCAGTCAAATTTTGTCCAGGCTTTAGTTTTGACCTGTAAGATCCAGCCCTGACTATCAACCAATTAGATCCAGCCCTAAGTGTTGGCCAATCAGATCCAGCCCTGGCTTTTGACCAATCAGATCCAGCCCTGACTTTTGACCAATCAGATCCAACTGAGCCCTGACTTTTGACCAATCAGATCCAGCCCTGCCATTTGACCAATCAGATCCAGCCCTGACTTTTGACCAATCAGATCCCTTCTGTTTCTTGACCAATCAGACGGGTTCCTGACTTCTGACCAATCAGATTCCTTCCTGTTTCTTGACCAATCAGACGGGTTCCTGACAGTTGTTGTTTCTCGGCAGGAGGAGGAGCGTAAGAAGCAGGAGGAAGAGCGAGAGCGGAAGACGCGGGAGCGGCGCTACACGCTGCCCGACAACCCTGCCATCATCGTGCACCCCTCCACCACTGCCAAGGTCAGTAATATATATATATATATATATATTTTTAATTCAGGTTCGTCAGGCCTGCTGTTATACCATCATGAAGATGAAGAGCGGCCCACAGCGATAACTGTAGCAGCATCTCTTCTCCCTAAGTCAGAAACATCAGGCTTAGGCAAGCTTGACTTCACTGATTCAATAGGCGAAATTATTGTAAATAGGTTTACAAGATACATAACAATTTTAGCTGTCTGTCTCACTGTTATAAACATCTAAGCAATACCACTTATACTTGCTGGCAATTTGAGATGTTCTTAATATGGGTGTAAATTGGTTTTGATTCAGTGGCAACACTGTGACCTCCAATAAAGTTATCTTGTGCCAAAAAGCAGTTACTCAAGCAACTGGATATGATTTTGGAAACGGTCAGACATTTCAACTAGCATCCACTAGTTTTTGACAGTGACACTGGCACTGTTTTTTGGCATATCTTTTTACCTGGATGTCTAACCTTCATCAGCGTATCTTGTATCTTGCAGGGCGGGAAGTTCGACTGCGCGGTGATGTCGCTCAGCGTGCTGCTGGACTACAGGGTGGAGGACAACAAGGAGCACTCCTTCGAGGTGGGGCAGCGTCTTTAAGGAGCAGAACTGTTTTCTCATGTCTAAAGTTATTCTCACATAATCTCCAAGCAGATGTTGAGGAAGCAGAATTGTTTATTTCTGTGTGAAAGTACTTGCAAAATGCAAAAGATTTGACGAAACAAGTGCTGTCCACAAAAGTGGGTTTTCTTTATTTCCTTCTCTTCGTTTTTTATCTTTTTGGACAGATCATGAGATGGGGTGAATTTTTATTGGCCCTGTCAAATAAATTTCAATCTGTAGAAAGAGTCACGTGATGATGATGATGTTGTGCCTCCACAGGTGTCCCTGTTTGCGGAGTTGTTGAACGAGATGCTCCAGCGCGACTTTGCCTTCAAGATCTACCGAGCGCTGATGGTCGCGCCCGAGCCCAAGAAGGACGAGAAGAAGGAGAAGAAGGTAAGACGTCTCAGGCTCCATCTTATAACTTAAAAGTTTCCATCGACAGTAATTTCTGGGATCGGGTAGAAACAGTGTTGTTTATTCAAGCCTTCTTTTCGTATGTACATATAAATGTAAGCTCACTCACTCACTCCGGCGGGCTCGCTAGGTACACATTTTCATGTGAAATAAGGAAAGTCATTATACGTGGCTTTCCCAGGGCAAAAGTTTAGTGGTATATCCTTGGATTTGAACCCAGGACCTCTGGGTTATGGGCCAAACGCCCTGCCGTTACTCCACACAATCCCCCTAAAACAGTTTAAGTAACACCACCAATGAAATGTACAGCGACATTCCCTGTGAAAATAAGTGAGTTTACAGTATTTAGTCTCACATAGTGCTTAACTGGGAGGTCTGTAACCCGTGGCTCACTTGCGCCCCCTATCTCTCAGGACAAGAAGGACAAGGACAGCAAGAAGGAGGAGAAGAAGAAAGATGAGAAGAAAGAAGAGAAGGAAGAAAAGGAAGAAAAGAAGGAAGATGGAGACGACTCAGAGGAACCACCCAAACCCAAGAGGAGAAAAACCGATGAGGAGGAGAAGGTGGGTTACCAGGCTTTGTTGTTGTTTGTTTGTTGTTGTGGTAAACAAGAATCTTACCTACTTACCTACCTATCTAACCTGCCAGCAGCAGTGCAGGTATAAGGAAGCTGTACCTCACTGATAGATTACAGCTCATATCATACAATATGGTGACCCCAAACTGTATTTGTTGGCTTGTAAGTTGCTTTTCATGCATAGGGGCCCCTATACTGTGATTTGGATCCCCTATTCTGTGATTTGGGTCCCTATGTTGTTATTTGTATCTTGTGATTTTGGCCCCAATGCTGTGATTTGGGCCCCTATGCTGTGATTTAGGCTCCTATGCTGTGATTTGGGCCCCTATGCTGTGATTTAGGCCCCAATGCTGTGATTTGGGCCCTTGTGCTGTGGCTTGGACCCCAATGCTGCCACTCTGTGTTAATATGCCCCCATACTGTAAAAAAAAACCTGGTGATGAGATTCTGTGCCCTCTGCTGTTCTTTCACACCATTGTATATCAGACACATGTTGGAAGGAAAGTTTGTACATTTTTGTTTGGCAATGCCCACTGCAGTACGTTCACACCACTCTGTTCAGATACATGTTGGAAGGAAAGTTTGATTTTTTCCCCATACATTTTGTCTGTCAGCCTGAGGTGAAGAAGGAGAAAGATGAAGAGAGGAAGGATGGGGAGGATGAGGAGGAGGAAGAGGAGGAGGAGGGGGATGACAGCTCAGATGATGAAGAGGAAGATGATGACAAAGATGACAAGGAGGGAGAGGAGAAAGGTGAGTCAAGACTTGACTCTTAAAGATTGACTCGGAAATGTTTTCCGAGATATTTTCTGAACTGTGAAGTGTTGTACAGTTTGACTTGTGGATCTTTGCTCTGCAACATTTTTTTATCTTGTGCAGTTTGTATTGGGTCCCAGATAATGGCAATGGACAGTCTTATTGTAAGAAAGAAGGCATTTTGATCATGTATGCAAATGAGTTCCAATATCATTGAAAAAATACATTGAAAGAAAATTCTCCATAAACCAAGCATCGTCCTGCTTCACTTGTTCACAGATAAGGACAAGAAAGACAAGGATGAGAAGAAAGGGAAGGAGAAAAAGAAGTCGTCTCGGGACAAAGACCGGCACAGCCGCGAGCGGCAGAAGGAGTTTACGCTGGACAAGGAGCTGCTTCTCGCCTTCGTGTACTTCGACCAGAGCCACTGCGGATACCTGCTGGACCGGGACCTGGAGGAGATCATGCACACCATCGGGCTGCAGTTATCACGGGCTCAGGTAGGGGGCGATCATGCACACCATCGGCCTGCAGTTATCACGGGCTCAGGTAGGGGGGGTGCTCATGACTGGTCTGTAATATTTATGATGAGCTCAGGTACATGACTGGTTTGTAGTTGTTGTTGTTGCAAACTTTTCTTAGAGATGATCTTCTCAATGTCCCCCTGCCACATCAGTGTGCTCTTCATCATTTTATTTGTGCTTCATTTGTTATGATATGGTCTGAATCAATATTTTTTGTTATAATTGTGTTTTGTTATACATTTTTTTCCCCTAACAGATCCGGAAGCTCGTGCAGAAAGTCGTAACTCGAGACTCGCTGTCGTACCGCAAGCTGACGGACCGGCCCGCTGCGGAGAAGGACAAACCCACAGAGAACCTTCCCAGCATGCCCGAGGACCAGGAGCTTGCCATCGGTAGGTCAAGGGGCAGGGGTCAAGGGTTGGGGTGAAAGGTATAAAAAAAATCTGACAGACCTGCCACTGTTTGGGATAATGGCTAGTCTGGGTAAAGTTTAGGAACTGTAATGTTAGTGTGACAGTAACGCTGTGGCAGCAATGTTGTTAGTTACATCATGGCTAGTCTGGGTAAACTTTAGGAACTGCAATGTTTGCTAACTGAATTTCACGACAACATAATGCCTCTAATGATAACAGACTGATCTCCTTGCTCCCGTTGTTCCCGTTGCTAGGCAACAACAGCTACCTGGCTGTGCAGGTGAAGAAGGAGGCTGATGTGCGGGTGGAGGAGTCGGGCGGGGCGGAGACGTCCCAGGGCATGGTGCTGTACCGGGGCGCCACCATCGACATCGCAAACCTGCTGTCCCGCCTCGAGCGCAGCGAGCGCGACAGGGTCGCCGTGGAGGAGAAGGTCAGAGACCAGCAGGCCGACCTGGGTGAGTGTTTCGTTTGTTCTCTTGTTTCCCTGACAACAATGTTGTAAATATAAACAGAAGGCGGACCTGGGTGAGAGAGCCTTTCGTTTGTTCTCTTGTTTCCCTGACAACAATGTTGTAAATATAAACAGCTCGTTTTCCCCAACAACAAGGTTGTAAATATAAACAGCGCTCGTTTTCCCCAACAACAATGTTGTGAAAATTTGTGTGGTCTGTGGAAAAACTAAAATGAGATCTGATTTTAGAAATAAGTTTTTTTCTGTTTGCCTCATTGACCTCGTCTTCAATCTATGATGGCCGCCGCGTGAGAAAGGTGTATTGGCAGGTGATGTGACACCCAATGAAAGAAAGTTGATTGTTGGTAAATGGAATTTGATGGGGTAGTTGGTGGTGATTGACAAGTATTTGACAGTCAGATGATATTTGCTTTGACAGATATTTGACCTGAGATTCTATTTGATAGCTAGATGCAATTCACTGTGACTGACAGGCCGTCTGTGCTTGATTGACAGATGTCCTTCGGGCGATGACCTCCTCCAGCGAGGAGACTACCAAGACGCTGGCTTCGGAGCTGAAGGAAGTGAAGAAGAAGCTCTCCGACACCTCCAAGACTCTGCAAGACGTGGAGAAGACGTGCGGAGCCTATCGCCAGTGTCTGTACAAGACCAGGGCCAACCTGGAGGACACCGTGGGGTCAATCAAGTCACTCTCCCCAAACCGACCTCCGCAGAGGTCAAAAAGGAGGAGATGGAGAC
>NC_049981.1:33515696-33517264 GCF_000003815.2 Branchiostoma floridae
AGTAACCGTTTTGTAATATTCTCCCATGCCAGCCATTCCTGTTGTCAGGTGCAAAGCTTAAGCCCTGGCTTCAGTGTGGAGGGAAAAAGGCAGTGGAAGGAGAGGGATGGGTTCACCCTTCACAGGGCTCGAAATTCATTTTTTGGATTAGGTGCATTGGTGCACCACTTAAATTCAAGTAGAATGTCAGACAAACCTAATAGCAAAACATAGTTACATGCTATCAAATTCTTAAACAAGTACCATGACAGACATTTTTATTATCTTTCTAACCCTTAGATGTCAAGAATATGATGTATACTAGTACCCTTTGATATCTTTACATGATGCATAAACCCAAGAAAATATTTGGGTGCACCCTGTCCACCCACAGAAAATAATTGGGTGCACAGTTCCAACTTTGGGTGCACCTGGGTGCACATGCACCCAGTATTTCGAGCCCTGCTTCAATACGCTCTAGACACAGTAGATAGCAACCCACTACAGCTGAGCTGTCTCCAGCTTTCAAGTTTTTCTGTCATTGTTCAGGAGCCCATGTTTGATACAAATGTATTTCCATTGGCTGAAAATGACACATTTAACAATGTCATGGAGTTCAGATTTTGGAGCAGTTTTTTTGTCCCAACAAGCAACTTTCTGTCCCAGGATGGTAGGACGGGTCCTGGAGACAGCACTGCCTCAAACTGGCCCCATTACTTTACATAACTAGTCATATCCAAGTCTCCATGATGACTACAGTAAGTTATTAATCTCCAAGCAGATCCTACAATGGCATAAGATAGTACCAAACTGGCCAAAGACTAGTCAGCCAAAAGGTGTCCATTTGCCACGTAGCTGAACACACTCTTCAGTCCTCTGTTAGCTTTTTGATACTATCTCATGCTACCGTAGGATCTGCTTGGAGATTAGTAAGTTATCATGTATGTATAGTGATAGACGATTGACAAAACGGGGTTCTTTGACAAAGTGAAGTTTAATCATAACTGTACGAACATTTTGTACAACAAATCAAACATACACATAAAAATGTACACGATGAGAAGTCAAGACCAGGCAGCTCAGAATCCAACTATCTTTTCAGCAGACCGATCCTGACTGTCAATCACAATGTAGCAGTTCAACCAATCAGAGAACAGCTTGACTGATGAGGCATGGCTGGATGTCCATCAAATTTTTGTTTTTCTATCTTTTCATTTTGTATTTCAAGTTTTGATGGAGTTAGGTGTGGCTATACAGGGATCGAAATACTTTTTTTTTGCTACATGCAAAATTGCAAGTTGGCAAAAATTTTACGTGCAATTTGGAAAAAATTTACATGCAAAATACAACTACTAGTCTATACTGCAATAGTCTAGCCAGCATCCATCATTCCATCCTTTGGTGGAAGCTCAGGACATATAAGAATTTTGCCCATTCTGTCACTGTTGACGGACAGAAATCAGCGCTTGAAAATATAGACAGAACTTGAAATTTTTTAAAGATATCCACATAATCAGCATGTAATTTTGCAGCCAGCCAAATTTGATTATATATAACTCCTACTGACGACGGGTGACGATCCCAGTCAG
>NC_049981.1:33522071-33536079 GCF_000003815.2 Branchiostoma floridae
TTCTGGATCACAGGAGACAATGTCATCCAGTTCTACAGAACTCTGTGCAGAATCCTCTGATGTTTCATCCAGTTCTACAGAACTTTGTGCAGAGTCTGGTTGTCTGGGAGCCGATATTCTGTCCAGTTCTACGGCAGTCTGTGCAGAATCCTCTGATGTTCTGTCCAGTTCTGCAGAACTGTGTGCAGATTCTGCCTCAGGCTGGAGGAGTTCTGCCATCCCATCGTAGAACGCTGCCGAGTCCTGTTTGTTACCGGGTGATGCCACCTGACCTGAGGGGGGGAAGGTTACTTTATATCTAAGATGCTGAGTGGAATTTTTATTTCAATGATAAGCATGACCCGTTTGTTGCCTATTTTTGGCAGCATGCTCCTACTGTAAGTGTAACTGTGTAACTTCACTTTGGAACCAGACAATCATCTATGTGATATGTCAGCAATGAAATACCTAAATGGATGATGGCAAGCTATGAAGTATAGTGTCACTCACTGGTACATCAGTTCAGTTCAGTTCATCCTCGGAGTGGTGACACTAGCGGCACATGTATCTTCATATAAGCTTTATGTTGGTGAAGCGGAAAGCTAGCCAACTATTCAATCTCAATACATAACAGCCGTCCCAACAAGCTTAATCATGTGGGTTATATAATCCATAAATTACTTTATGCAGAATTCTCACTGCTAATCATAGCTACAGGAAGGGGCAGACAGTCGACCTTCCTGCTGCCTATGAACAGCTCAACTGTGATGTTTCCACTACTGCGAACACTTCCTCTTCACTAGAAAGCTCGTCAAACATTTAGCACCGTTTCCAAACCGAAAAAAAACACTAACAGAGATGCATGGTCTGATATTATTAGTGGCACCTCTTATGAATATGAACTGAACTGAACTGAACGTTAGACAGCAGTAACGTTAGTCTGCCCCCCTCCCACCCCAAGAAAAACGGGTTTCTACTCCGCCTTCCGTCGTGTTTCTCGAGAAGAGAATCAGACAGCTTCTACGTGAGACACATCGGCACTTCCGGGTCTGAACTCACCTTCCGCCGTGCACAGCGCCAGTAAAACTACCAGACATTTCCCGTACCACTGACGCGTCTTCTTCGACATGGGCGCCGCCATCTTGGATAGCTGACAAGGCGCCTCCTGGCGGAGCTTGTGAAGCACAACACCTCTTACCTTTGACATACTCCGTACTTTTGGATCATGGACAGTACTCGAAGCAGCACAGAAAAATCTTTTTTTTGGATTATCCCAGGCTGGTTTTGTTCAAAGAATAAATTTAATCTATACTCGTTTGGAATGATCAGATATGGTATTAAAGATCATGGCCATGTTTGTATGTACTTTTGTATGTTTTCAGTGTTATGTAATGTTAATGCAACTTCGAATCTTGATATTTCATAATTACATTTATGCCTTCAGAACAACTTAAGTGCCCAGTCCTGCGATATTCCACTGGACTGTGCCTATTTGGAGAGACATTAGCAATCTGCCACACACATGCACAGGTATGTACAGCCACAGAATAACAGGACACAAAGAACAACATCAACAGAGCACATTTTATGGGAACCAATTCAGTAGTCTTTAATACATGTACCTTGTTCAGAATCTGGCATCACGTAAGGCAGCCACCTTTATGTGGTGGAAGATTCTGCTGCCTTTCTTAGGTAACTTGTCATGTCGGGAAGGGTTGTTATCAGCTGAGTTAGATCT
Organism: Branchiostoma floridae; assembly: GCF_000003815.2. Taxonomy (NCBI): domain Eukaryota; kingdom Metazoa; phylum Chordata; class Leptocardii; order Amphioxiformes; family Branchiostomatidae; genus Branchiostoma; species Branchiostoma floridae. Next base: position 33,523,789 of record NC_049981.1, read on the forward strand.
TAGTCTTACATGTTTCTAAAGAGGATGACAGGGCAACCTGAACGCACAACTAGCCTGGTATCCAGCCGTATTATAGCTCCCGAGTCTCTTCTGTCCTCTCTGCAATATTTGGGGAGCTATAAATATGGCTGGATACCAGGCTAGCACATGCCAGCATGCACAGGGAGGTTGTTCCACTCTGGGATTGTTGGTCACAGGTGCATGTAGGTACTTCCTGTGTGACTTTTAGGACTGTTGTAGGACTGTTGTAAGACTGTTGTAGGACTGTTGTAGGACTGTTGTGTGACTGTTGTAGGACCGTTGTGGGACTGTTGCAGGACTGTTGCAGGACTGTTGTAGGACCGTTGTAAGACTGTTGCAGGACTGTTGTGTGACTGTTGTAGGACCGTTGTAGGACTGTTGCAGGACTGTTGTAGGACTGTTGCAGGACTGTTGTAGGACCGTTGTAGGACTGTTGTGTGAATTGTAGGACTGTTGTGTGACTGTTGTAGGACTGTTGCAGGACTGTTGCAGGACTGTTGTAGGACTGTAGTGGGACTGTTGTAGGACTATTGTAGGACTGTTGCAGGACTGTTGTGTGACTTGTAGGACTGTTGTGTGACTGTTGTGTGACTGTTGTAGGACTGTTGTGTGACTGTTGTGTGACTGTTGTAGGACTGTTGTGTGACTGTTGTGTGAATTGTAGGACTGTTGTGTGACCGTTGTAGGACTGTTGTAGGACTGTTGTGTGACTTGTAGGACTGTTGTGTGACTGTTGTGTGACTGTTGTAGGACCGTTGAAGGACTGTTGTGTGACTGTTGTGTGACTTGTAGGACTGTTGTGTGATTGTTGTAGGACTGTTGTGTGACTGTTGTGTGACTTGTAGGACTGTTGTGTGACTGTTGTAGGACTGTTGTAGGACCGTTGAAGGACTGTTGTGTGACTGTTGTGTGACTTGTAGGACTGTTGTAGGACTGTTGTAAGACTGTTGTAGGACTGTTGTAGGACTGTAGTAGGACTGTTGTGTGTTCCACTTTGGCAATGGGCCTTGTTTTGGTATGACCCTTGTTCTGTGACTATCAAAATGTTAGTATCTACTCAAAGGACAGAGGTTCTCTTTTCTACCTTACATATTACTGAACTAACCAGCATTTGGACTTTGACTAACATACATGATACACATTATAGACTAGTATAGACAATGGCCTGCATACAATATATATTCTTATAATGTGTCCATTTCAACTCCTGTCTGCCTAACTATTATAAATACATTAAGTCATATGTATATGTACATTTGATGATATTTTACCTATATTGCCCCGTCTATCATAACATTGCAACTACATGAAATTTGCCGTTAATAGTAATAATACTAGTATTTTCAATCAATGAACATTAATTTTAATTCAATGGCAACACTTGCATCTCCAGTAACGTCCTCTCATATCCAGTTTTCTACACATGAGGAGTGAAGTCTCCTTTCCAAGCGGAGAAACAGCCAGACATGTAACTCTTCTCCCACTGGAAAAGCCAGGGTCAAAATCCGGATCAGCCTCAAGTTGGCAGCTTTTACAAAATTTGCACAATTCTCTTATTTTCAGGGGGCTATAGTCTAGAGGGAACTGTCTTCCTTTTTGTCATCTCCTCAACAATGAGGCATTGCTGTGATCACTTGGCTGTCCCGGCTTTCTTCCCCGAAGAATCCCAAGTGGAGCGTAGCATCTGGTGTCGACTTGCCTGCGGATAGGACTACCTGGTTGTTCCCCTTCTGTGTATTGACCCTTTTCATGACTTCTGTTAGGAGGGGTGCGACCTGTGGCTGTCCTGCAACCTGTGGCTGTCCTGCGACCTGTGGCTGTCCTGCGACCTGTGGCTGTCCTGCGACCTGTAGCTGTCCTGCGACCTGTAGCTGTCCTGCGACCTGTAGCTGTCCTGCGACCTGTAGCTGTCCTGCGACCTGTGGCTGTCCTGCGACCTGAAGCTGTCCTGCGAACTGTGGCTGTCCTGCGACCTGAAGCTGTCCTGCGACCTTGGCTGTCCTGCGACCTGTGGCTGTCCTGCGACCTGTGGCTGTCCTGCGACCTGTGGCTGTCCTGGTTTGTGTTCATGACTGTACATTAGGAAGCCTGCACCACTCACAGCGGCTTCTCTGCTGCGGGTGTTGTCTAATGTTTGGACTGGTGAAGACTACACTATACGTCTACATCATCACCTCACCTGCGTGAGTCATGAAATGTTTAGACAGGTGAAGCCTGCTCTACATCACCACTTCACCTGCGTGAGTCGTGAAATGTTTGGACAGGTGTGACCGGCTGGTTGTTCTGTAGCCGCACTTGTTACACACGAACGGCTGCTTCCCCTTGTGGGTGGCCCTGTGCCTGTCCAGCCTGTCCTTCCGAACCGCACAGAAGTCGCACTGGTCACACTTGTAGGGCCGGTTCCCGGTGTGCGTGTCCATGTGCCTGGACAGCCCGGACTGGTGCGCTGTCCGGAAACCGCACTCCGTGCACGCGTACGGTTTCTTCCCGGGTGTGTTTCGACATGACGTGCGCCTCCAGGACCTTTCTCTGGACCGCAGAGTAGTCGCACAGCGGGCAGCGGTACTTGCGCGGCTGCCAGGCCCCCGTGTGGGTGGTCATGTGTTCTGCTAGGCTGTGTTTATAAACCGTTCTGAATCCACACTCCCCACACATGTAGGGCTTCTCATCAGTGTGCTTAGCCAGGTGGATATCCAGGCTGGTTTTCCAGGCGGTGCAGAAGTCGCACTGGTCGCACTTGTAAGACTTCTCTGCCCCGTGGGTTTTCATGTGCTGGGAGATGGCGGCCTTCTGAGCCGCCCTGTGGCCGCACACCCCACACATGAAGGGTTTATCGCCGGTGTGTCGCTTCTTGTGTGTATCCAAGCTTCCTTTCCACGCGGTGCTGAAGTCGCACTGGTCACACTTGTAGGGTTTGAACCCCGCATGCACGTCCATGTGCACCATCATGTTGGACTTTACAAACGTCGTGTACTCGCACTCCCCGCAGCCATAGGGTGTCACCCCTGTGTGGGTCTTCATGTGGATCCATAGGTTGGACTTGGAGCCCATTCTGACCCCGCACACCTCGCAGGTGTAGGGTTTCTCCCCACGGTGCGTGGCCTTGTGTTTGTCCATGTCGGCTTTCTTAGCCGTGCAGACGTCACACAGGTCACAGCTGTACACCTTCTCCCCCTTGTGGACTTTCTTGTGAAGGGAGAGGTAGGACCTGTTCGCGGTGCTGTACTCACACTGGCCGCACCTGTAGGGTTTCTCACCGGTGTGGTTCGCTCTGTGAGTCCCCCAGTCTGCCTGCTGAGATGTCATACCCCCACAGTCCTGGGATATTTCTCCTGCCTGAAGTTTCTCAGTCGTGTGTCCCTCCTCCCCACAGTCGGGCATCCAGCCTATCCAGGGTTGCTCTCCTGTGTGGCCAGTCACGTCCTCCATGCTGGACTCATCCTGGCAGCTCCCAAAGTCATCTCTTAGCTCTGTTTTGATCTCCTTTACCAACAATGCATTGCTTTCATGGGAAACCTTGGTTGGAGACCCACAGCTCGCTGTAGCCTCGGTTGGAGACCCAGAACTCGCTGAAACCTTGGTCAAAGACCAACAAGTTGCTGAAACCTCGGTCGGAGACCCACAACTTGCTGAAACCTCGGTCGGAGACCCACAACTTGCTGAAGCCATCACTGGTCTGTGGCAGGAACAAAATGGAGGAAAGTCTTTGTTAATCTTTAATCTAATTTTTAAACAAAGAGAAACGTGGAATGTACCCTGAGACCCCAAAAAAGTGTGTATACCTCGGGGGTTAGTACTGATGCTGCATTATCATATACTGTAAATGCATTTAAGTTTGCCGGGATTTAATTTTGCGGTAGCGGGAAAAAGGACTTTTCGTGGTGGTTCTAAATTTGCGGTAACACCATGGATGAATCTGTCACACTGTTGAGTTGAGTCAGGTCAGAGGTCAGGTCACTAATGAATGCTTGAACATGTCGTAGTTTCATGGTGATCATAAGGTATGCTGAAGTAGTTAGTTTAGATGAGCCATCTTTTCCTTGAAGGCTGCTATTGACGTCACGGTTACTGTCTCTGCGGGTAATGAATTCCATTCCAGAATTGTTCTTGGGAAGAAACTCATTTGTCTATATGTAGTTCTGCAACGAGGGATGACATAGGTCAAAGGATGTACGTTTCTTGTAAGTCGAGTTTGTCGCTTTACGGTAGGGGGGCTACTCGTGTTGACAGTTACGATTCTGTGATGGATTTTGAAAAAGGTAATGAGTCTGGCCCTTTTCCTTCTTTGCTGCAATGTTTCCCACTGGAGACTTTCTAACATTTCCCCTACACTTGATGTTTGGCGGAAGCGTTGGCAAACCCATCTGGCTGCTCTACGCTGAACTTTCTCTATGGTCTAATACAATAGTAGAAAAATGTTCGCAGTAGTTTTAAGTTCGTGGTGAAGTGGCCACCGCGTAAGTTCGTGGTGAAGTGGCCACCGCGAAAACCGCGAGCAATAATCCACCGCGAACATTTCTGCATTTACAGTACATTGTACATATATACATATATATATGGTACAGATGTGGAATTCCCTACCTATTGTCTTGAAGTTGTTTGTGCTGAAAGTGTAAACATCTTTAATACAAGACTGGATAGAAAAATATAGAGCTCCAGGAAATGCCATGGGAGACAAGAGGGAGTTACAACTTAACATACTCAACATATTTTAATTAAATTAGTAGATATTTTTTTCTAATTAACTAATCATGTGGCAGTCTCAGGGTTAATGGTGGAACTATGAAAAAAAAAGATCAAAAGGGGCACCCAAAAAACAGGTTAATGTAAATCTACTGGTAAAATAACACTGTTGTTGTTGTTGTTGATATCCTTGTTTAACATCTATTATTTCGCTAGACGTGGTCACTAACAATTAGGTGCTGAGTAACTTTTGGTACAGGAATGAATGAATGAGTGAGCGAAAGCACCACACCCAAACAAGCCCCCCTCCCCACACATGAGAAATTTTCCGTTATATCAGCGCCATTCCTGCAGCTTCCCTTCTTGTACTTCTTAGAGACAACGGATCAAGTCTTACTCGCCTTCCCTGTACTGCAGTCGTGTTTCTTAAGGAGCCCGAGACGTCTGCAGAAAACCCCTCCTCTACTCGATCTTCTCTGTCTGAGCCAGCAAAGATGGCGGACCGCCGGTTCCACAGAGGTGAAAGGTCAACGTACTGTAAATGTGCTTGTATTTGTGGTGTCTTAATTTCGCGTTGGGTGGGGAAGGGAGGTTTTCGCGATTTAAACAGTTCAGTAGTACAGAAGTTACGTTAGATACATGGCAAACTTGTGTTTGCAGCGTCATAACTTGAAGGTGGAGAGGTCATCGCTATCAAAAAAATATAAATATCCTCGCGGAGATTTCACCATTCATGTCAGTCATGTTTATCCTTTTTGACGTACTTCTGTGTCCAACAGGGAGTTTTTTATTGTGTTTTGTTTTTGTCAAATCTTTATTTTAATACATACAATGAGCAAGCGGCACATACATACTGTCAAACAAATATAACTTAAGTTTGTATATAAAAAGGTTAAGGAGATGTAACGTTTTTTTTTATGTCAAGACTGTGTGCACCTGTTGTAATACCCCCTTTTCAATAGGACGGCGCTCTCGCCGCGCTCTCTCTGCGACCTCAAATTTGACACATTCCTCAACAAATTTCATAGAAAAGACGAATCTTTTTACACTTTCTGTGCTTTGTTGTCTTCTCAGTCATTTTACGTTTTGCATGACACATGTATACTGGTTTATATATATCCAGTGTGAACGTGAAGAGGGGCCTAAGTAATAAATGACTTTTTTTGTTTTGTATTGTTTTCTTTTCTTTTCTTTTAAGATGCTGTTTGCGTAAAATTTAACGTCCCTCACGAAGTTTCTGAATAGTGTGTCCTTATTTGCTGCCTGACCACGTAGTGAATATTACATATTTAGCGATGGAGACCACTAGATTGATTACCAATTTACCCAAAAAAAGACCAGATTTGGGCTATTGGACGGTCCTTGCCCTGCGATCTGGACAGGTACTGCAGATGGGGCTCTTATGAGGTATTGGACTGTAATCTTACAAATTAATGCCAAACAATGGGGATTTAATCATTCATTTTTTTATTTAGCGTTGGTGATATACGTGTGATTATTATTCAATAGTCCTTTTTAGGACGGACACACTTTAAATACCTCTTTTTATCCACAGCATCTTATTTCATATACATTATCCATTGTCCAAAAAATGTATTAATTCATTGATTAGGGCATGTGTTTTAACGGGGGTCTTTTGCGGATTTGTGTACACTAAATACCAGATGGGAGATAAAAAGAAAATCTTCAGTTGTAATATGGTAATTATGTTTGTATTTTCAAGTCCTCTACTCATAATTTAGTTGTTTCCTGTATTAGGCCACACCAGTTTAATTTCTTGGTTCTCAGATTTCCCGACCCATTTTTTTTCCGATTTGAAAAAAAAAAAATCTAGTCCCAAGAAAAATGATATAGGTATACATTATGGTAATAATAGTAATTAAAAATAAGTAAATGCAACACACATAATTTCAGTATAAAAACAATACTTTTTATTCAGAACATTGGTATCAAATCAAAGGAAGAGATTCATTGGATAAGTCATGCCATGAAAATCTGAAAACTTGACTACTAACCTTGTTTTTTGTGCTATATAAACCTCAAAAATGTTCACCCCAGACTTTTTGCAAATTTTCTATTTTATTTTTTTTTCGACCGCCCGCCCCAAAATTTTTCTGAAAAAATCCGAGAACCAAGAAATTAAATTTGTGTGGCCTTAAAGGTCTTGCGTGGTCAGGATGTGTCAGTGTGTCCCTCAGCATTCAAGGGAAGTACTTGAAACTGTATTTCGTTAATTTTCTTTTTATTATGATAAAATTCTCTGCTTCTTTCAGCACCACACCTGGTACAGTTTGTTGCTTTTATTTGTGGGGTTTTGTGGCAGGAGGCACTTTGGTTCTGCTGTGAGGGGAAGCATACCCTTCTTTCTAGAAGTAAAACATATAATCACGATATACGATACTGTTATGATATGATATGATATGATATATGATATAGGAATGGTTGACATAAGACACAGACAAGAGATTTTTTCCCAGACTCCTGCTTTATTCTCAGATATTTCCATGTTTCATCACGAGACATAACAGAATACATCTCGCCAATCCACGTCTTACTACACAGTAATCAAGAGACAATAGTTCACCTGTCAACAAAGGTACTTTTCTACAAGGTTATTCTATACTTTTCTACAAGGTTATTCTATGCATGTTCTCGGCGTAGATGTACAGTACAGAACCAGTTAACATACAAGTTAACATACAAGTTAACATACAAGTTAACATACAAGTTAACATACAAGTTAACATACAAGTTAACATACAAGTTAACATACAAGGTAACATACAAGTTAACATACAAGTTAACATACAAGTTAACATACAAGTTAACATACAAGTTAACATACAAGCTAACAAACAAGTTAACATACAAGTTAACATACAAGTTAACATACAAGTTAACATACAAGTTAACATACAAGTTAACATACAAGTTAACATACAGTTGCTGAGATGTAATCATTCACGTAACAAGTACAAATCCGGACCCAAATACATCTTCTAGCAGAGAAACGGTGTCGTGTGCTATGAGTGAAGATGGTGTTGTTACCTCACAGGGGTGAACTAAAGTGAACTGATTATTGATACGATTCTAAGGTCAATATGAATTGATGAGTGAACTATGTCACGTTAAACACTGTGTTCTCTTTAATGAGTCTTTGCACCATTTTTTGCGCCACCGTTGCATTATTTAGCTACAAATATAAAGCTATTATAAAGCTAAAGAGAAGAATATACTGCATAGAGAAATAGACACTAGAATTAGGGAACTTGAAAATAGATTTTGTATATAAGATGAAGGGAGCAAAAAAGAAAGAAGAATTCCAGATACTCTAGCGATAGAAAACACCAATCATTAAATGCAATGCTTAGCTGCAGACAATATTCAACTACAAGTATAAAGATGAAGAGAAATGGATAATACTTACTAGAGGAACAGATTATAAAAAAGTGGAAATTGAAAACAGATTTTGAATATGAGTTGAAGCGATTTGTTGTTAGAGCTAAAAAGAGAAAAGCACATACATTTTAGTAAAGACATCACCAATGACCAACATGCAATATCAATCTAAAGATTGGAGAATACATTCTAGCAGCCTAGTGTGTGAGACATTCCGAAATAAGTCCATTCTTGCTGCTAAATATTAGCTGTTAAAAATTAAAGCAGCCACCAATAAACAAGCTTGTACCTTATTACTTACACAGCTTTGCGACACCCAGAGCTTTTTTTTTTTTTTTGGTGATGAAAGTAATTCATCGTCTACCTAAGGTTAGATGGAGAGTCTCTAGAGAGTACCAAGTTTGATTAACTGTTTAAGTTTAGACGGAGGGTACTATTGTTGGTGTTTTACTTTTACTTTCCAATTTTTGTACTTTAGTACTGCACTAAAAGTATCTATCTTAAGTATTGTAGTATGATGTTAAGGGACCTACACTATTGTTGAATGTTGACTTGAGTTTACCACACTGTTTAAGTTTAGATTGAGAGCTTCTTAAACGTTTTATCGTGATTTTTGTTTACTCATGATGTATACTGCACTACGTTTTGATAAAGAGCCTATGCTATTGTTGTATGATGATAAAGTAAACTGAACAGTCTAAGTTAAGATGGGAGTTATTTTTGTCGTTTTATTTTTTTAACATTTGGAGTTGCACTTAGTTGAAATGGAGATCATTTTTTGTGTGTTTTTTATTAATCTTTTTTATTACTATGGTATAATGATTAAGATCCTACACAGTTATTGCATGATGAAAAAGTCCACTACGCTTAGTTATTAAAGATTAAAAGTCTATAGTCTTGATATAAAGTGATGAGGTTCACCACATCATCTAAGCTTGGATAAAGAGCCAATATGCTTCTTTTTTTAATTTTTCCCATGTATAATGATAAAAGTACTAAAACAAGGATGCTTGAGAAAGACAAATTAAAGTCGAAACCGGTAGAATACCGTCGTCTCTGAGCTGTCATTTTCCCAAGCTACGAATGATATCTACTAAAACAAGTTTAGATGGAAAGCTTTAGTATTGTTATATAATCATGATGCATGCTGAACTATCTTAGTTTGAGGATGAGAAGCCTTTTTTATCATTTTTTTCCTATTTCATTTTATATTGTTGTACAATGATACAATATACTGCATTGTATTCAACTGGAAAGCCTATGATATTGTTATATGATGACAAAATTTAACTACACTAAGTATATATGAATATTTTTTGTTGTTTTGTTTTTCACCATTGCTGTATAATAAAAACTTACCGTATTGTTGTATTACAAATTAGTAAAGTATACTGCAATTAGCTGAGTTGGTGAGTTCCACCCCTTTCTTTAGTATACCTGTAAAACGATAATAGAGTATATATACTGCTCGTAGATATGAGCCTACAAAATTATTGCACTATGCTGACTTAGTTCACAAAGTTCATGCTATTGATATATAATAATGGAGTTCACCATATCGTCTAAAATTGGATAAAGAGCCGATTTTTTTTTGTTTTTTACCCATGTTTCACACACCATGTATAATGATAAGATATACTGCGTTAAGTTTGGTGGGAATCCATGAGTATTTCTGCATGGTTATAATGTATACTACACTGTCTAAGTTTAGATTGGAAGTTTTTTTTTAAATCTTTTTTTACTATAGTTGTGTATTGATAATGTATACTGCACTAACATTGGATAAAGAGCCTAAAATTGTTGTATTATGATAAAGTATTTTGAACTGTCTAAGTTAAACTGATTTTTTTTCAATTTTTATTTTTTCGATTGCTGTTTTATGTCTAAGTTCATTTGTTTCATAATGGTAACATTTATCCTAAGTTTTAAAAATGAAGAGCTATTATTTTTTTAGAATTTTTCCTGCGTATGATGATGAAGTAAACTACATTAATTTTAGCAGGAATGACTTTAATGTTATTGTATGATGGCAAAGTATACTTAACTGTCTATTTTTTTAAATATTTTTTTCTATATTGTTTAACCATTGTATAATAAGATATACTGCATTGTTAACATTGCTTGTCTTATTTATTGTTATATGATGATAAAGTTAACTACAGAGTATAAGCCTTTTTGTATTTTTTTTGTTTGTTTTATTTTTCACCACTTTATCTTTTTAGTTTAATGATAAAGTGGATTATAATGTATAACTTTGGATCATGAGCCAATACTTTTTTTCGTTTGTTTTCTGATGATGATTAAGTCTACACTAAGTTCAAATAAAAGGCTTAACTGTTGTTGTATTGTTATATAAACTATTGTTATATGTTTATACTGCAGCATACTGCACTGTCTAAGTTTAGATGGGGGCATTTTTGATATGATTTTTTTCTTTTTTTTTCGTTGTTGTTTGTTGTGGGAATTCAGATGGAAAATCTATACTATGTTACGCAATTATAAAGTTCATCACATTGTCTAAGTTAAGATAAAGACCCACTGTTTTTTTCTTTTTTTCCCCCATTATTGTATTATGATATGAAGTATATTGCACTAAGTTTAGGTGGAGTTTCAACAGTTGTTTTTACCAATGTTTTTGGTGATAGCTCCATCTGCAATACGTTGAGATTGAGAGCCAGGTTATACTGTTGACTGTCTACAATGTACGATTATAAAGTTCACTTCACTGTAAAGGATAGGATGGATAGCATATCTTCTTTCAAATGTTTGTTGACACTTCACTACAACAACTTTACAAGGAGGGCTGCAAGTTTAGGCGGAAAGTCGTATCATCGCTGTTTGTTATGTTCACCAAATCGAAGCAAACTGACAATTACAAAGGTTTGTTTGAGCTACAAAGAAAAGACTAGGGGCAAAATCCTACGTTTTTCGTCTTCTTAACTCCGGCTCTGGTGGAACGCGTCATGCCTTGGTGTTTGAGGTGTCAATCGTGGTCATCCTCCACCAGGTCTGGAAGGCCTTGTTGTCCAGTCCTAACAGGGAAAACAAAATGTGCACTTATATTAGCACACCGGTCCCGCTTTCCACCCACTTATTATATAAGGTCATGCACACATAAAGTTACAGATGGCATCCTAGGAGCGCTAGTTTGACTATTTTCCTATCAAAATAGAAACCCCACTTTTCTTAACCGGTGGATAGAAATACATGCCATTGACTTCTGATTAGAAGGTGTCACAAATAAAGACATCTCTGTAAGGTGGAACATGGTTTGCTAGTAGACTCATAATTCGATCTCGTTTCTCTGTCATCGGATGCTGTAGTTGATGACAAATGATCTCACGTCGTACTGATTGTTATAGCCTAGTCTAAAATGTTACTCTGTGCCTGAAGGTGCACTCTCACTGCACTTGCGTCAAGCTTGTGTCACTGCGGGGTTCAAAAGATACTCAACGAATTTCAGAGATAATGAACAGATTTTCTTACTTTTTGTGTATTTTGTCGTCTTCTAAGTCATACTTTTACGTATCACGCAATATCTAGATTATAAAAAATCGGACAAAAAATCGGGCAAAATAAACAATGGCGCAGCGCTAGCTTGACGCAAGCTTGACGCAAGTGCAGTGAGAGCGCACCTTTAATGCCTGGTGAAACACATACAGATGCAGTCACCTACCGACGGTGTCGTCATCCTGTCGTTTCTTGCGCCTGAAGGCCAGAACCAGGAGAACCGCCACGATCAGGAGGGCCATGATCCCGACAACCCCAAGAAACGCCCCAAACATGGTTCCCACCGGGACTCCAGCTGGTCCTGTGGGACAGGAGGAGAGGTCCAAGTTTAGTAACGTCTGCAAGTTGTAACTTCTGCAAGTTTAGTAACTTCTGCAAGTTGTAACTTCTGCATGTTGTAACTTCTGCATGTTGTAACTTCTGCAAGTTGTAACTTCTGCAAGTTGTAACTTCTGCAAGTTTAGTAACTTCTGCAAGTTGTAACTTCTGCATGTTGTAACTTCTGCATGTTGTAACTTCTGCATGTTGTAACTTCTGCATGTTGTAACTTCTGCAAGTTGTAACTTCTGCAAGTTTAGTAACTTCTGCAAGTTGTAACTTCTGCAAGTTGTAACTTCTGCAAGTTGTAACTTCTGCAAGTTGTAACTTCTGCAAGTTGTAACTTCTGCAAGTTGTAAC